>NW_027179775.1:52500-97500 GCF_036669935.1 Montipora foliosa
AAGACATCACTGAAGAATAGCTTAGTAGAGTGTCCAATACAGCACAAGACGCAAGATTGGACATTCGGGCGCGTGGCTTCTGGGATCCCCAGAGCTCGGCATTCTTTGATGTGATGGTTTGCCACCCTAATGCCAAGTCTTACATGCAGGGACCAGGAGCCACAGCATATCTATTGCATCCATGAAAACGACAAGAAGCGGTTGTACTTAAGGAGAGTGTTGGATGTTAAGCATGACTCGTTCACACTGCTTATATTTACAACTACTGGAGGGATTGGGAAGGTATGCATAAGATACCATAGTCGACTGGCTGAGCTGATAGACGCCAAGAAAGGAGAACAATACTCGCAAAAAATTTCCTGAATCCAAGCAAGAACATCCTTTGCGCTCCTTCGGTCGACCCTGGTTTGCCTTCGAGGATTGTGGGTGAGGCGCCGTGCCGCGTTTGACTGCAACAATTGTGATATTGAAATCGCAGCTGCCGAAGGAGCCATAGGGGAAGACCTACACTAGTCTTCTCACTAATTATTATAGCTTTGTACCTTTTGGTTACAAATTAGGATTAGTACACACTCTGCTTGACCGAATATTTAAAATTAATAATACGAGAGCTGCTGGATGCGCCATCGCCTTCAACACATTAAACCAAGCCGCCGTCTTTATAACACCAGAGTTCTATGTCCAGCTAAATTTGTAATCAGTACCTACTAAGCACCAACATGAAAATTTGTATCGGGGATTAAACAGCTCATTTCCGAGGAGGGTACCATGCAAGGCGATACCTTAGCAATGTACATGTATGCCCTCAGTCTTCAGCCGCTCATCTGTCGTCTAGAAGTAGTCAGTCAAGCCAAACAATGCTGGTTTGCAGATGATGCGACAAGGTGTGGGTCGCTACAGAATATCAGGGTGTGGTGGGATGAGCTTACAGTAGCTGGAATGGACTTAGGTTACTATCCTAATGCTGAAAAATGCTGGCTTGTTATGAATTCGAAGCCTGCTAGGAGCTTCTTTGAAGAAACAGCAATTAAGATCACCACAGAAGGAAGGAAGCATCTGGGTTGGGCCCCAGGTCCTACACTGAGCAGTACTTAAGTGGTAAAGTAGAGGATGAGTTTGCTAGGTCGCAGCCTTAGCCTTGCTACGCAGCATTCACTTTTGGATGAAATTAAACACCGCTGCACGTACTTTCTGAGAACTCTATAAAGAAGACTACTCGCACCTCAGGAGCACGCACTAGACGATGCCCTAATACCGTCCATTACAAGTCACAACTGTTCTCAAGCTGAACGTGAGCTGCTGGTGCTGCCAGTGAGAATGGGAGACATGGGCCTAGTAAATCCGAGTCAAGTAGCAGCCTTAGAATATGCAGCTTCAGCTAATATCTGTGGTCCGTTAACATAACAAATAGAATCACAGGCGCATGAGCTACCTGATGAAAATGAAATACACGCCGTGCAATGGGAGATGCGCAAAGTGAAGAGTCAGTATCTCAAGGAAAAACTGGATGAGGTGAAGAGCTCGATTTCTGGAAAAAAACTTTGTGGAGCTGAGGACCTTGCAACACAGAAGGGTGCTTCAGTTAGCTTACTGTTTTGCCAGTTAGAGATATGAATTTTGATTTAAACAAGAGTGAGCTTCGAGACACAGTGAGAGTCAAGTACCACTGGGAAGTTCTCGATACGCCTTTTGTTTGTGTTTGTGGGGACATTTTCAATATGGATCACCCTATGATATCAAAACGGGGTGGATTTATCATCCAACACTATAATGAACTGAGGGATCTGGAGGCGGAACGGCTTCGCATGGTGTTCATGGATGTTGAAATCAAACACAGGAGAAGAGTTGGATATAGATGCTCGGAAATTCTTAGAGAGGCAAGGGTCGGTTTTTTTTTATGTGAGAGTTTGTCACCCAAGTACAGACCAGTCCTGTCTGACGAGCGCATAGGCGCGAAACTCAGAGTAACAGAGACTCGATGCGTCCTCTTAAATCCTTTAAAGTGCCACTACGATGAAAATTTTGCATGTCCTTTTTTCTCTAGATTTTGAAAATAGACGTACTAAATAGGTATCATGCTAATTTTTATCTCAAAATTCCCACGGAAAGTATGATTATTGTAACGTAGTTTTTCGGTTTTCGCTGTCAGCCATTACTCGAATGGCAAATGACCGTGAGCAAGGAAAAGGGTTGGGTCTAGCTGGATCGCCTGGGGTCTGACGTCATATGCGCAACGCTCAAAATAAACGCGGCTAATTTCCCATGCCGTCTATGAGATGTGAGAGATCGCCGAGTTCCTTTTTGCTTATATTATATACACTACTCCTTGATCGCCTTGTTCGCTTTGTCAAACGCCCACGAAGCGATGCGCGTATGACGGCACGAGCCAAGTCTTGCGTGAAGACCGCTTACAAAATATCGCAGGCTTCTCCAATGCCGTCCGAGTAATGGCGGACAGATTTTTAGCGGTTTTTGGCTGGCTATTTCCCGACTTATCTCGCTTCTATCGTTCCAAATTTAAATGCATTATATTATTTTGAACATATGGACTTACTTGACGGTGAAAAAATTCAAAAAGAAAACGTCGTCGTAGTGGCGCTTTAACTTATGTATACTTAGCTCTGCTACCACAGCATTGAGCACTTTACGCCAAGGTTGACCCTACCTCCACATATATAGAGATTACTTCATGGTTGGTGAGCGCGTATGATTTTTATTCACGAGTTGTGAAGAATCGCAAACGAACGAGCGAGTCTTCGAGCGAGTGAGTTTGCGATTCTTCACAACAAGTGAATTAAAATCGTACAAGCGAACTATCCATGAAGTAATTTGTTTATTTTATTAGTACTGAGATATATACAAATGTTTGTAACTTTAAATCACAGTGAACTGACCACAACAAGACAAAGAAGTCGCGAACTCGATATCGCGTTTTCATTTAAACCCAATCAATGATGTCAAGACGCCTAAAACACTGAATTTGAATATGCTTAAAAAGGCGAAACTGCACTTTTAAAATATAATTCATTTCGAGAAAAAAATATTACAAAGCCCATTTAAAAAAAAATAGGCTTACGTTGGACAATATGAAGAGTTTCTGAAAATATTTACTCACGTAAGCTTTCAAACTAACAAAAGGTTTCTACTTTGAATCGGAGTCGAATACTTTTAGTCTTTTGCACCTCTCTGTGAACTTTATCTCAGTTTCTGGAGTGGCCAAGGTCTATGATTGATTAAGGCTGCTGGTAGAGATGTTGAATTGACCAACATGAATAACAGTACCGGTAAAGATCGACATTGGCTGCTGGCCTTTGGTCGGGAAAGGCGGGAAAAAAGGAGGGAAAAACCGTAAGGCGGGAAGACGAAAGGCGGGAAAAACCTATACGAATTTTCTCACTTGTGAAAAAAATCGTATCAGGCTTCTGATTGGTCATACGGTATTTTTCACTAGTGAGAAAAATCGTATGACCAATGAGATTGCTTCTCATCAGAGAGAGACTATTTTTATTCGGTGAGTTTGCACTGAGTAAATCTCAGTACTTATAATTGAATAAATGTTTGAAAGAAATTTGCCCTAAGCGGGATTTGAACCCACGTCCCCCCATTACTAGTCGGGTGTGATCACCACTACACCACCAGGACAACCATTCTGGCAATACAGCCATCGAAGAAGTGATTTACGTGGTCAGGGCGTGGGCCTCCCGAAAAATTTTCTTTCTTTCTTAGACTTGCGCTCCGCAAATCAAGCGTCCCCCATAAGAGCGGGTCATAATAAATTACTAAGGGTTATCAGGGTTCATTCCCTGCTGCTGACATGTCTAGCACTCTCGTCAGTATCCTAGCAGTGCTGTGTAGTGTTGTCCTCTGCACAAATGCCGGTTTTTACTTTATTTCCTAGCCTGTCTATGCAAATTACCTAAATCTTTTGTGACAAAGCCAAGAGCACCCACCACAACAGGACGGAAAAGCATCTTTCTCTTATTGTTATTATCCTCTTTCCCCAGGATGATCTTACACTGCTATTTCCTCCATAGGAGCGGGTCATGACAACTGACCAAGGGCTGGTACTCTGGGTTCACTCATCAATGTTGTCATATCTAACACTCTTGTCAGTATCCAATGCCTAGCACTGTTGTCTTCTGCAGAAATGCCGTGCTTACTTAATTAATACCTAGCCAGTCTATCCATTTACCTAAATATTGTGAGACACAGCCAAGTACACCCACCACAACATGAATGACAAGCATGTCCCACAATCTTGCTAACTCCTGTTTTAGATCGCGATATTTTAAAACAACTTTTTGTATTCGTTTATCATCAATGATACAATCACCAGGGACTGCAATATTAATGATCTTACACATCTTTTCTTTCTTCTCAATCGCTACAATGTCTGGTCTTGTATGTGGTAAAACTGTATTGCTGCATCCCATAAAATCTTTAATTCATTATTTCAAGAACTCCCTCATGTTCACACCTATCATTTCTTTTTAGACTATCCTTAGGACACAGCTTTCAATGGATAATTTTTTTGCAATTATTATTATTATTATTATCATCATCTTCGTCGTCTCCTCCTCCTCCCCTATAAGTGTTTCCTAATAATGCAGTAGGACTCGGTCCAAACCACGGTCCTAAGGCACCACGGGGTGGAATAGCTCTATTGCATTGATAACACTTTCTGTAGAATATGCAATGTACCCAATAAAGTGATCTTTTGCAACTACATGATGATTATTGAGCCAGAGATTTTTGCAGTGTACTTTTCCTCTCCTTTTTTTTTTACAGTTACGAGCGCTCTTAACGGGGATTGTTTCAGTTTTCAATTGCCTCTTTCAGCTTGGGTCAATCTCTAGGTCCTTGTATTTGGACTTTTCTTTTATGAACTTCAATGATGTGTTTTTCCCTGATGGTATCACCATATTGGTAAATAAACAGCTCCTTGTTTTGCGGTGTTTAATTACCAAATCTGGTCTATTAGCTTCAGTATTTCTGTCTGTATGAATGGGCATATCCCGCAGTATCGTGACATCGCCATCCTCACTGTTTTTGGTTTGTGATCACACCATTTTCTGACGTTTTTACGTCACATTTGTTACATCTTTTCTAGTGCATGAGCAGTTCCAAGGAGGACGATCCTCTGAAGCTCCTCTATTCAGATGTTCCCAAGGCCTTTGCCTTTGTACTTTACTATCCACTAGTTCACGAGCCCAGGAGCACGTATGACAACCTAACGTTTCAGTTTTCATGTCCCATATTCTCTCAACTTCTATTTTTAGATCTTAACCTAGTGCGTTTCTCAGTTAATTTTAAAGAGGTGTTTCTTTCTGTGGGGACCGACTTGTTGATGAGCACACAGTTTCCTTTTTTTCTTATCTGGTACATTCGCTTCATTCTCCTCTTAAGTCTGGATCGGTATGTTCCCGAATATAGGGGCTACTACGTTTTCGGTCACTGTTAATGGTAAACGTATGCAATATTTGATTTGCAACTTGATGTTGTAATGCTTTCAAATTACCTGATGGAGGTACAGACCACTTTAAAAAATGGCGACCAGCTCCCCATTCTTCTGTATTTATGTTAATTAGATCAACTGCCCTCATTTTGAAACAAATATCCTTTGAAATTTGCTTCTCGTAGGGAGGCTAGAAAGGCTAATAAACATTAAAACAGAAGGCGATTTTATTTAGTCGGCATTATGAAAGAGGTCGCTGTATTATTTGTTATGGTTTTGAATGTACACTATGTTGGCGAGTTTCGCGGATCCTGAGACAATGGGCAGTCCACTTTCTCTTGATACTGATTCCAGATTCTTCACGTTGTATTAGTGGCGTCTTTCAGGATCTTATTTCGCTAATAATTTATATTAAGGTATTGATTGAAGAGCAATGATAATGGTTATGATGATATCTTTATTATTATTATCATCATCATTATTATCATCATTATAACTATTATTATTATTATTATTATTATTATTATGACTTTTCTATTTTATTTTATTTATTTATTTATTTGGAAGTTTTAAAACAGTTTTAAACATAGAAATATATATATTGCTCGTAAATTTATAGTTCTTACCTTTTGGAGATATTTTAATTTTTGTAAACATTTTTATTTTTTATTATGCAAATAAAATGATTATAAATTATTATTATTATTATTATTATTATTATTGACGAAATGGTATATGAAATGAATCATATATGAACTGCGGATATGAAATCAAGTGAAGCTATGATCTTCGCAGTTATGAACGCAATTTTTTACAATTGCGTAGAGAAGCCTGAAAAATTCAGGACTTCAACAGGGTTTGAACCCGTGACCTCGAGATTCCAGTGCGACGCTCTAACCATCTGAGCTATGAAGCCACTGACGTTGGGAGCTGGTCATTTGTGGGTTCTAATGGTTCCTTGAGGAATGAATCAATGATGAAATGGTATATGAAATGAATCGTATATGAACTGCGGAATTGCGAGGTCACGGGTTCAAACCCCGTTGAAGTCCTGAATTTTTCAGGCTTCTGTACGCAATTGTAAAAATTTCGTTCATGACTGCGAAGATCATAGCTTTACTTGATTATTATTATTATTATTATTATTATTATTATTATTATTATTATTATTATTATTATTATTATTTTCAATAGTAGTTATTTAGAAGTAGCAGTATGTTTTTATGATGCTTTGTTCTCTCATTAATATATTACTCTGTATGAAAGGGTATGTATAGCATGATATATTTTGTATGCTCCACAGGTGGTTATTACTCAGACACTATGGCTTTTGTCAGCGGCAGTTGCCGGAGGTGTCCAAATGGCACTTTTGTCCACAAAAATAAAGCACCTGGAAAAAGTGTTTTTGAATGCAAGTCTTGTCCTGACGGTTAGATACTTGAATATAGATACACGTAAACTAACCCTGTAATGTAGGCGAAAGTAAACAACGCAAAATCCTTTTAATTTAGCGTGAGGAAACTTCCAGTTACAGAGAAGGTATAGTTAAGAAGCTTTTGTCAATTATAGCACTTTTATGAAATCAAGAAGACTATCAAATTACAGAAGAGCTTTTTTCGTCAAACGTCGACATTTTAATTTCCTCTCACGAAAGGTGCTTACTAGTTCATCGCTCAAGATTCAACGACGTGAAAAGAAAAGGTGAAATTAGACCTATCTATGAATAAGCCTATGTATCTAAAAAATCTACACAATAGTGTAATACAGCCAACATTCGTACGACTTTGGCATTACTAATAACTCTAAAACTCTTAGAGTTAAGAACCTTCTGAAGACATCAAAGGATGCATATGTTACTCAAGGTTATGCACAAGCTGTAAAACGGAGCGAAGGGCTCTAATGTAGACTTTTTTCTTAGCCAGAGAATAAGGGATTGACGCAAAAATTGTGGAGTTAGAAGGCTGGTCACTGGCAAGGGCCAAAAAGTTTCGTCTACCTTTAACTTAATCCACCAATGATAAGTTCTTATATATGTTCTTCATTATTTCCATTTCTTTTCTAATTGTCTATCCGTTGTTTTGAATATAGTTGATGGCTTTCCCTTCCCTCCCCATTACTATGTACTCCCCAGCCAGTGGTTTTTTTTTTTATGTTTTGCTGTGTTTTGCGTTGTATCTCTGTTTGTGGTTATTTTTTCATGTTTTAGTGTCTGTTTTTCTGGCTAGCGTTCTCATTTTTATTCAGGTCTGTAGGATGCTTCGTTTTTTCTTTGCATATGAAATCCACTTTGGCATACCTTTCCTTTAACGACGTACTCAACGCATGAGTTAACAATTTGTTCTTTGAATGTAAGGGATATTTCTAAAACGCTGAAAAGGCGTAAAATCTTTCGATGGTTAAAAATGAATACATACGCAATTAGCCTTTTACAAGAGGTTGATTATACTAAAGATAAAGAAACGTTATGAACCGCAGAATGTGGGTATCCTGCTATGTTCAGCGGCTTCTCTAGCTCTAGTGTTGGGTCTGGGCATGTTGCCGCTAAAGTTGGTTGTCAGGTTAAATCCATTTTTATTTAAAAAAAAAACATGTTAATTATTGATAGACTGGGATAACTTTCGCAAAAGTGAATTTATGTAGGCAAGTTCAAGGAAAAGTTGATAAACACACTTTTCCTCACGAAAATTATGCGCTGAACACGAAAAATTCTTTACCAAGCTTGAATATGCCATTTTGACCTTCAAACCAGCCAATTACATAATCATACATATTTAAAGACATAAAAGCTAAGCTACATGTTGTGTCAGGTTACAGAACACTCTAAAAAGGTTTACACTTCATTTAAATCCACAAGTAATAGAGGTAGCATGTCTGTAAAGTGTTTGGTGGGTATTGCATGGTACTCACGTGATTTTTCAGTTTCACGTGACTATTGAAAATTACGATTTTCCCGGCCTGATTACGCGGGCAGAAGTGTACTCGGTTGAACAGTACATAAATGAACTTGAAGTTATCGTAAGACGTATAATAGGGATTTTCGTTGACTTGAGTTTGGAATATTGACCAATCGTCTTAGAAACAAGCTAAATATCTGTTGCATCAAAGAGAAAAAGATGTTGAAAAAAAATCCTTGAAATCGGAAACATTTGTGGGGCGCCTGATATAAGCATCTTCAGAAACACTGCGGCAGCGACAGGACATTCTTAGTGTTTGACTGAGTTGTCCTCTTCCTAAAGGAGCAGAAACCAAATATTTTATCAGTTATTTGAACCATACTATGTCAAAAAAGATACTGAAAGATGCTAAAATATTTATCTGTACTGTACCATTCACTTTTCTTGGTTTTCAACCTCTCAATTAACATCATTTGTGCAGTAGCTGTCTTCACTACTTCTGCATTTACATGCTTTTGTGCATGGCAGTCCTACATTCTGGCAGCTACACATCTTTGATTTGAATCCACAGCTATTGGGTACGGATGCAAGAGACATCAACTTGGGTACCAGCTTGGAATCATGATTTAGTTTTGTCTAACCCATAGTCTATGGAGGTGGGAGGGTGGGGTTTTAAACATGGGCTTGTTTCCATATCATTGCTTGGAAGTGTTGCACCTCTAAAATGCCATCGTGCTGCATCATTCATCGGGGGAGAGCTTCTGGTGACCGGCATCTACAAAACAACGTTCTGCGCGCTTCATTGCAGGTCTCGGCATCTGTAACGTTATATGAAGATAAACTTTCCTGCATGTGGACTCCGCTTAGGGATCAACCAAGTCGCCATTTCCTTGCCAGGTTTTCCAGTAGCATGTGGTGTTGGACAAGTCTTCCATGCCGTTCTTTTGCTACAGCCAGCAAAGAAGGAAACTGGAACACTTGACTTCATCTTGAATCCTCCACCAACAATGACGATTTTATTAACTGGAGCTCCTGCAATAAGCTTTTCTGACATAAGGCCCGGTAGATCTGCCTTGTTTTAATCAAGAGAGAAAAATGATGACCAGGACTAAGGAAGAGGTACTGAGACATCTTCAATAACTCTTCAAATGGGTGTGTGACCCATTTAACGCTTCCTTCCAGATGGGCACTTGATTGACGTTTCCCTTTATATGTGAAATATTCTATCAATACGATCGAACTCCTTTCCAGAAACAAACAAACAGCGCTTTCACAAATTTATCCACGAGGTCGTCGAATGTCTTGCACTCTGAAGAGCTTCCCAGCGCCATGAATAATACTTGACCATCAACTACTAGGGTCGATCGTCCAATGATTGGTAAGAACACAGAACGTTCTGTGCCACTTGACGATAGCACCATCATCAGGGAAGTATTTCCACTGTGCAGCTGGTTATTGGTATCTGCGATAGCAAGGGGAACAGTCCGTAGCTGAGGACTCTTCTATCTGTGTTGTTGCGACGTCTTTGGTAACCATATTCTGCAACCTTTCAGGGACTGCTGTTTGTTCATTGACATTGAAAACATCTGCCTGGCGCAGCAGCTCAATCATATTCTCTGGTCGGCATTATCCCGCAGTTTCCTTGACGGGTCAGACTCGTTGCATATTATCTAATCATTCGGGCATGTAGTTCCCGGTGTTGTGGTCTGTCTTCTGTTGTTGTATCATGGTTGAGAGGGTAAAAAAGGGGCCACAGTAATTGGCGCAAGCTGTTGTGGCGCTCTGCCAACTTGACTGGCAAAGTTAATATAAAAAAAACAATAAATAAACATGAAGATGGTACATCTTCCTTGTTAATTCAGTAATGTGTGCCCGAAGGGTACATGAGAGAGTCCATATCCAGAACGCTGCTGTCATCCTTGTAATGCCAACCATTTCAATTCCTCTCTTCCCGGTACCAATATGTCACTCATGACCATGATCGCGATCGACCTGATAAATCTTCGCGACTAGCCTTTCACGGCCCGGTTACCCTTGTCAAACTCGGTATGCACTGATTCTGGAAGCTGCGTCATTTGCGCATGGTACGCAACATCCCATCGTGAGTGTGGAACAGACTAGGGGCATATCTTTTAAAACTCATTCGTTCTTCCATTATTTTTAACTGTGTGATCTGTGGCAAAATCTGCCATAGTCACACAGACAACTAGCTTCAGTGTTAGCGGCCAGGCAACTTTAACTATCTGACTACGCTTCCTGTGTAGAAAATGTAATTTGACAGCAAATGCTCTTAATTTATTGAGAATTTTGAATGAAACAATTCCCGATAAAAACTTTGTGATTCTCTAACTGTTAAATTCTCAGTGCCTTATCTTTTTTTTAAGTTCATACTCGACTCGATTGCGATAACATTATTCCAACATGAATCGCTGAATTTCGTTTCTTATCAGTTAAAACTGATTTTTCAGTTAAAACTCAAAATCAAGCTTGGTAAACATTATTTTCGTGTTCAGCACGTAATTGTAATTTTCATGTAAAAACGTATGTTTAGGAACTCTCTCTTGAGTTTGTCGACATTTGTTTAAAACACCAGGCTTACTAGAAATTTTTCCCTGTCTATGATTGGTGATCCTCATTTTACCTAGGTTGAATACGCACTCAGGTGAATCGAAGAGCCTAAAGGAAGCCTAAAGAAAAAAAAAAAGAGTCAGATTAGGATTAGGTTTGGATATTATACGTGGATATCAATTGACTTATTATGACGTATTATAGCGATACTTACCGTTACGTCACCTATTGTCATTAATGTGTCAACCAGAGATATATTGGCTTTTGATACAAAGGATTTTTTTGTTCTGTGGTTGGCAAAATTTAAATAACAAACGAGATGTCTATAAAAAGTGAAGTCTCCTATACAAAAGTAAGTTCTAGTACCGATAAGTGCATAGTACAGTTCTCTCTTCCCTTACTATGTTGTAATGTTGAGACTTAAATGATGAGTGTATGAACACAGAAACCGATAAGATGATACAAAACATTAGGAAGATGTGTTGAGATGCGCAAGGCAGAGCTTGAGGGAAGACGGTTTGGGGGATAGATAGCTACTTCTTTAAACTAGGTAGAGTGCATATTCAACTTAGGTAAAACGAGGATCACCAATTTAACCTATAATCCTGGCCATAAAGTGTTGGGACACCTCCCGTGTACACTCTAAAACCCACGATTTCAACCATGGCCTTGACGCTTAAAAAGACATGGATAGAAGTAAGTAAAATTGACCCCCCCCCCCCCTCCCCCTAGCAATGTTGAAAGAAAATGAAGCTATTCTGAAGACCAGGTCGGATGTGGTTAAAAAGGAAAAAAGGCAAAATAGAAAGTGGTTAGACAGTTGTTTTGGAACCGAGCGTAATTACTGAAAAATCATTATTATTGGAATAAGACGTGAATATCTTTTCGTCACTTTAGTTGAAGAACACCGTTCTTGGAGGCGAACATTTCTTTAAACGTGGCTATTCTGAAGCTATTGTCAAGGTTTTTTCCTTTAAGATTTTCATCAACATTGACATGGGGGAGGGGGCACAGGCGTGTTTAAACGGTCTTGGTCTTAATTAAGAGAGGCTGTCTGTGAATTCATCTGCTGTGAACTGTCCCAACACTTGTGACCAGCATTGTCTGAAAAGGAGTTGTTTTACAAATGTTTGCAAACAGCAAGAAAAACTGGACGATGATGCTCTATTTATGAAGGATAATTGTTAACAAATGTATTCTGCACTGATTAACGTAGAAAGAGGCCTGTACTTCGCTCATGCAAAAAATGCGAAAAAATGACGCGCGCGTATGTTGCAAACGTTGAGAAAAGTTTTAGACAGAAATTTTGTGTTCGCCACGCCAAAAAGGTGTTTTCCTACGTGATGTTTTGACGTTTCAAAGGAGGAGATGGTTTTTTAGAGAAAAAATTGCACCAACTGATGCTAACGTGCGCCTTTGATAATATCAGAAGTTATCCTTCGGAAGAATTGCAGGTGAATGTGGCTTATGGAAGTCTACCGTAGCGAGATTGTGTAGAGGTAGGAATCATTCTGCATGTACAGGAAGGACAGTGAAACCTGAAAGAAAAGGACCGCCCAGGAAAATATCAAAGCGCAGCATGCGCAAACTTTTGGGAATATTATAGTCGCAAAAGTAGTGACAAGTAGCGGCTTAGACTTCAACACTGCAAGGAGAAGAAGATTTTCAAGATGCTTCAATTAAAATTGTTGTACTTACTGGCAAGCTCGAAAGAAAGGGTTAATCACTGAAAACCACTTCAAACTGCACCTACATTTGAACTATTAAATTCTAAATTTAATTATTTAAACGTGTTTCTGTAAATGATACAGCAAAATAATTGCGATTGTGAATGACAGAATAGAAGCCATCCTTGCTTCTAAATGGCACCGCACCTTACTGCAGTACAGTTCGTGAATTTGTAATTGCGTACATGTTAAATTAAAATAGCACAATTTCCTCTAAAGAAATCAGTTTGCAAAATCCGTCGATAATGGTTGCGTGACGATGAAACCCTTTGAATGTTACGACGTGGTACCGTCATTTCTCACTTGAGGTACGAACATTTCTCACCTTGTTTTGTCAAACTATCTGACACTATATTCGTTCGGTAGCGATTACATGTAGGCTCGATTACCAGCCGCTGTTTCAAGAAATGAGCCAGCGCTCACTCCCGAAATCACGGCTGGACGCGTGAGGTGAGCCATTGTTAATCTCCGTCAGTCAGAATCTCACTCTCACGAATCGGTCGGGCATCGAAGGTATTCTTTGACCAGGCCTGTTCGAAGTTTACAGTGCTTTTAAGGTAGGAAACATCCAAGATTTTGACAACGAAAAGTGTTCGAGAAGCTGGAGAATGGGGATTGTGTCGTTTTGTACCGCCTAAGTTCGGAAACTTCACTGATTTTCCACTTGGCGCAAAGGTCAAAATACGGCTTTCAAATCCACTGCTATTGCAATTTCTCCTCAGACTTCGCTGATGTAAGAGCAAGTAAAATTCCGTAATATCAATTGAAATTACTGCTGAGTTTATTGGTGGCAAAACGAGGGGGGCCAATGAGCTGAGGCAGCCGAAGATTTTGCAGTGATTTTGTTGACGATTCGCCGCTTGAATTCAAACTCACATTGATTATTTAACCACACACTCAAGCTCGTATCATCTGGAAACTTCGCACAGACGTTTAAAGCATTGTTATGTAATTACGTACTGTTTTGTTAAAATCAGTGTTTTGGGATGTTTAATGCTATTTCCCGGCAACTATTAACTTCGCATACTTTTACATGAGCTTGGATTCCTCTGTTCTTTTCGGGGGGAATATATTATATAACCCCCAAATCAACTGTCTGAAAAGCTGGGTGTGGCTTTGATTGCTTGAAGGGAAGAGAGGGAATAATGAACAGCTAATTTAAATGCGAGGGGATTATGTGTTAATATGCAAAGGAGATAAGTGACTTGTCCGCCTTGCATATTAATACCTAATCCCCTCGCATTTAAATTAGCTTTTCATAAAGAACAAATTTACAAATGTTTATGTGGAAATATTAAATACGACGCAACAATTTCTAAAATTGAATTGAGCAGTGTTTTATTTTGTGGCACGTTCGCGGATTTGCACAGTGTCTTTAAAATTCCACTGTTTGGACAGCTCAAGCTAATAGTTTAAAGTGACGTTTTCGTCGCCGTAGCCTTCTTGGTTTCTTGAACTCCCTTATGTCTTCCTTTGTAGTTTGTGTAGCCATAATTTTCTTGTGGATTATATTGGCTACTCAAACTGCTTGCTGTAGATGTGCTTCATTTTGCTGATCATTCGCAATTGGGTCTCTGAGCGAGTTCCTCTTCACAACCTTGGGAACTGGATGAAGTTATAGCGACATAAGGGGAACGAATATTCCTGCTTGGGCTGATTAAATGATTCGCCTGTAGACCAAGATCCTCGATACTTTCAGTGGTCATTGTCTCGCTCAGATTTACTCGCGTTTCATCATTTTTGCACAGGTGTTCAGTCCCCCTCGAAAACGAAATTGATCAAAAGCTGTCCTCTCTCTTCTTGATTTATAAAACAAGCATCTTAACTTGCAAAACATAGAGCTTGACATTCGAGGCGCGGTCCTTGAATATATGAATAGGCCATTTCCGAGTTCATGTCTTCCTCCTCTTCAAAGCGATTCTAAGCGCGAAGTTTTCGTGATGGTAATTAGTTCAACTTTGCATATGAATGAAAACTAATTTTTATAAGAAAAACTTCGCACTTAGACTCGCTTTGAAGAAGAGGCGAACATGAACTCGGAAATGGCCTATTGTACAACAAGAGAGGTGACATAAATTGCTGGGAATGTGATTTGGTCAACAAACAAATTGATGCTAATTGTTAGCGACTTGATTGTAAATTGTGAGACTTGTTTTATTTATTATATTAGGGGATTTGATATTTTGTCACATACGGCGTAGCATAGGTGCATCTGATGTTGCGAAAAATGGAGTGTCTTTCGTAAGCTCTAAATCGCGGGTCGATGAATTCTTTGGAAGAGGCGGGTGTACAGACGGAAACTTGGAAGAGTCAATAAGACTATAAGTTATGAGATAAACCGTCCGTTGCCTCTCACATAGCAACTGGTTCATTCTTGTTTTCACTCCCAGAAAAGTCAAGTCAAGTTTTATTGTGATATACGCTTAGCTTTTGTGAAGAAAATATCACCAGATAGTTTACAGGTATAACACGGAAAATAATAAACTAAAGTTGAGAAAATAAAATACCTTCAACAAGTAGCTAAAAAGATATGTTAAAAATTTAAAATTGAAATATATTTACAGGACTAGATATATCTAAGACTAATTAATAAATACACGATATAAATTTACGATTCTATCAAACCTGACAAATCTTATTTTCTAATAGTGTTTTTAACAACCTTAAAAGACCGAATAGTTCTGAAAAAGTCAGGTATTGAGTTCCATATTTTTGGTGCCGTGAAGCTCCACGATTTTAGACCGTAGGTTGTCGTGTTGGCCTTTGGCAGCTTTAAAATGTCGTTACCTCTTAGGTCAGCCCGTTGCTTTGTTCGTCTTGACTTCAACATCTCTTCTTTTACTTCGACTGGATTTGTTTTCTTCAAGGACAAAGGATGTTTAGGTATTAAGCCGCGTACAAATGCACTGTATTTGTCCACTGTACAAGCTCTCAACATGAGTTTGTTGAGGTGTTGGTGAGCGGGGTGTTCAAATTAAAAAGAAGAATTCGTGAACTTTTTAGAATTTGAAAAAATTATCTTTGTGAATGCCTGTGATTTCTCCGTGAGCACAAACAAAGGGGATTGTGTTTTGCATAATTAATTATGCTTCGGACTTCGATACGAAAAAAAAGTATGAATAGATCGTTCAAAACCTTTTTTAATCAAAATTTCCGAATAATATGAGGTTTTCATTCATGAGAGGTAAATTTGATAATAATCTAACGCGATTTTTCAACGCGAAAAAGACGGCCAGGAAGTAATTCGTGGCATTTGAAAAAACACGTCCTCTAAATGGCCCATACACAAATGTTTATCTTCATCACTAACCTCAATTGCTCGATGTTATTTTCCAGCTGCCATTCTAAAATTGTTTTCCTGATATTTTTCCCATCCTTTAGCAGAGGTTTTTTCCGTGAAAATGTTTTTCGAACAGACCATAAAAAGTAATTATGTTTGCACTACGAACCACATAAGGCCCTTCACCGAGGCGGCCATTTTTATACCGAGCTCTAAACTTTAGCCCGTGATATGGTCACGTGATACTGGTCGCATTCGCATACACAAAGGGGTGGAGGTACGGACGAACAGACGATCGCACGATATATATCATTATTTATTTACCCTCGGATTTTTAGAGTAGCTTGGTGTAGCTAATATCTCCGAGCTTTTACCCTCCCAACCATGATACACCACAGAAGACAGACCACAACACCGGGACTACATGCCCTACTCTTTGCGACAAGTGTGTGGGTTCTTTTACGTCCCAAAGGGTTATGAACATTGAAGGATTGTGAGACGGGGCCTACGGTTTATCGTCCTTATCCGAGAAGACTAGAGAGTCTAACCATTTGCAGATGTAATTACAAAGGCGGCACTTTCTCCTCAGTTATTTAAAGACCCTGAGTGTTGGTCTGGCCGGAGTTAAACTCACGACCTCCCGCGTGGCAGGCCGGTGCTCAATCAACTGAGCCACCGGAGCACCGGTGCGCGATGACGTCATAGCTAACCAAAATTTCTCGCATCGATAGATTACCATATTTTCTTTACCATGGTGCTCCGGATGCACGTCTTCGGCACGCGGAGCTCCGCTAAAACGATATTGAGATTGTGTATTGTCTTTTAAAGTCGAATATACATTTCGGTAAGGCAGAAATTTAAGGCATCTGCCTTCTGAGAGCGTCGTTAGCAAAAAATTCCAACAAGTCTTTCATTGGGCCAAGGCTGAGGATTCTCTGGTATCTTGGAATGATTTAAGAGGATTCCAATGCGGTTGCTTATATGTTGCGTTTGTTTTTCCACTTAGTTTTCCAGTAAGAATGTTAGCATAATTAAAGGCTTGGTGCAGAGAATCCTTCTTCAGAGACTAAAGCTCATTTGCGAGAACAGTTTGATTATTTGTAGGATGTAAGGACTTCACGGTTTCCCTGACTTAGTATTCTCGTGTATGAGGAAGTCGCTTGCAATCTGTTTAATCTTAATCTTTGCTTTCCTAAACAAAATGCGATGGTCGATGGTGCACGTTTACAAGGTTTGCCATGTTAACATACATACCTTAACGTGAATGTTATCGACGATTTCGGAGGAAACCAGGAGATAGGAGAAAAATCATTTTCAAAATCAAAAGCCAATTGACAAGAACTCCAGTTTTCTTTCTCAACATTTGATTTAAACTGCCTTTTTGTCGTGTGGTCTGATTTGAAGTCTTCTCAATGAGCAGCGCACTCACGCTAAGCCAGATAAGCAAGACTTTAAATTAGGTGACTATCATTACGATTTATGCACCGTTATGAAATAAAAATATCGATGTTATATTTTAATTACATGATAAAGTACAATGCATGACGCGCATTACTTATATTTTGCCCATATGCCTGGATATGAAAAGTTATCAGTTTGTCCTTTGACCATTTCCAGATTTTTAGCTGTGTTCTTTCCATTTACGCATAACTATTCTTTTTTTAATAAAAATAAGTATGGATCATAACTTAATCAGCGGTGATATCAAGCCTTCATATTTCGAGGAAAAGCTTGTTTTATTCAGGGAGAAGATAGGGCTGGAGAACATAAAGCACAAGTGGAAAACGCTGCTAGGCCTTTTAAACATACTGTCACAAAATTCCTTTTTGTTTCGCTCTTGTTCTCTGTTTCGTTAGCTGCATAGTTTATTCCGTTCGTGTTAATTATTTAGTGTTAATTTCGTATCGTAGTCAAACGTAATTAGTACCTTAGAAATAGTTTGTAAGTTTATTTGTTCTTTAAAGTCTCCATTGTGAAAATGCAATTGTAACTATAGGATTGTAAGTGTCGTGCATGTTTAAACAATAAGTTTGTCAGTAAGTGTTAATTGTAGAATAAATTATTATGTAAATATATAAATGTAAGTAACGTGTTGTAAGGGTGTGGCGAACAATTGGTTGACGGAAAAGGCACAGAAAGAGAGAAGGAAGAGTGAAAAGAGATCATCGCTAAGAATCATTTGTGGGAGCTGTTTGAATCAAAGACAAAATCCATTTGTCCGCAGCAGCAGTGGCAAGAGCGCGGAGATAAGCAACGAGTAGATGGTACAGAAGTGAAAGCGACGGGAAGAATTAATGCAAACGTGTGGATGAAATTGTCAAGGACCAGCAGTTTGTTGGTTTGTTTGTTTGTGGGCTTGACTTTGAGAGGAACTGTGTAGAACCGAACTTTTAGCTTAATTTGTTTACCTATTTTAGTTTTAAGGCCTTTTGTAATAGCAGTGAGATTAGATAATTTAGAGTAAGTAGCTTTAGTAGCCGTTATACTTGTAGTTAAATTATATCTTAAATTAAAAGTCGTAAGCGTTTTCATAAAAATTTATGGTTGTTGTGCGATTGTGGGAAGGTATTTGGGTGTAGTTTTCTTGTGTTTCGTTAGCGTTTTGTTTCTATTCCTGGGCCATCCGGATACACGTCACACATACCTTACAGTTTAAATATCCATACTTAGACTATGGTATTTAGGGATGGAAATTGATTCAGGTTCGTGTAAGTTTTGAAAATTAATATTTCAATTTCTATACAATGCTTACACCGTATAGGTTGCATCTCAGTAGAAGACATGAACATGCAAAAGATCAACGAACCTGGCTTTGCAAACGTTTTGCATCGATATGAAACATTAATAAATGTATAATAATACCAACAACATCAATAACAATAATTTAATAATAATAATAATAATAATAATAATAATTATTATTATTATTATTGTTATTATTATTATTATTATTAAAGATGGTAGCATGCATCAGTTTTTGAGGAGAGAGAAAAACCAGAGTACCCGGGTAGAAACCAATCAGAGCAGAGCAGGGAACCAACAAACTCAACCCACATGCGACATAAGTCAGTGAGTCGAACCCAGGCCTCATTTGTGGGAGGGGAATGTTATCACCACTTCGTTATCCCTACTCCTATACACCAGGCTAAATGTAACATTGCAAAATTAAACGGTCTGTCATCATTTTTTGTACGAATACACAAATGGATAAGTAAGTTGCGCTGTCTGAATTCTTTTTTCTCAGGTACGGATGGAAAGTCGTTTGCCGGATTTCGAGCATGTTACTGCATGAAGGGGTTCTTTCGAAAACACATGTTTGAAGAATGCGAGCCATGCAAGCAAGGATTAAAATGTGAGAATGAATCCATTATTCTTCAACAGGGTTACTGGTGGAAATGGGAGAACGATACGAACAAAGAACTTTACAAATCCTTCGGCGAAGTCTTACGCGGGAATTTTTCTGTTAGCAACAAAACCATGATCGAGTACCCAAACTCTCTTCCTCGAGCACATAAATGCCCAAGACCAGAATCATGTCTGGGAGGTACAAACTCCACTTGTGATGTTGGATATGAAGGACCATTGTGTGAAGTGTGTAGTCCTGAATATTACAAACAGTTGAAGACCTGCAAAAGGTGCCCAACAAAAACATGGATGATCGTACAGCTTTCCGTCATAGCTGTTGTAACTATTCTAATCACCGTGGTTGTAGTTTGGAGAAGCAGGAAACAAGCCAAGAAGAAACAAGATCGCTCCTTAGTTGATATAATTCTTGGTAGATTAAAGATTGTTATCGGTTTCTACCAGGTAACCTTTGGAATTCTTGATGCATTTGCGTACGTCAAATGGCCAGACTCTCTCTCCCTTATTGGAAAATATTCCGAGATATTACAGCTAAATATATTCCAGATTGCCCCAATCCACTGTCTCTTTCCAAGCCTAAAAGTCAATGCTTTTGGAAGATTGTATGCTATGCTCGGTATCAATGCTGTAGTGATCATTGTGGCATTCATTATTTATGGCATTAGGAAGATGTTTTTGACCAGAAAGACCTTCGAGAGTCAAATGGAGAAAGTGAAGAAAATTTCCGAAACAAAGACATTGGCCTACAGAACAGTCTTTTTCTTCCTTTACTTAACATATCTAAGCACCTGCTCGAAGACAGCAAAGGTTCTTCCCCTTGCTTGTCACGAACTGTGCCTGGACGAAAAAGGTGAAAAGTGCGATAAGTTTCTAAAAGATGACTTTAATATCAACTGTTCCAGCCAAGAATTCCGACGATCTGTGATTGTTGCATACTGCAGTATTTTGTACATCATGTTTCTACCTATAGCTACATTGGTGGTTCTTTGGAGACACCAAAGGTCATTGAAGAAACATGGCGACGGAGGTGACGATGACTCCACATATTCCCAACATTCAAATCCTGAAATTGTCACAGGATTACAGTTTTTATTCTCAAATTACAACAGTCATGCATGGTATTGGGAACTTGTTGAGACAGCTCGAAAGGTGACGTTAACATCAGCCATTATTCTGATCGGAAGTGAGAGCAGAGCCTATATTGCGTTAGCTCTTGTTATGTCAGGTCTCTATGGAATGTTCTTTGCGTACAAGCGGCCTATAGCGGAACCCTTTGAGAACAAATTGATGGTTTCTTCCCTTGCTGTAACAATGGTCAACCTAGTAATAGGTGCTGTGAGTAGAATACCAGCAGAAAGTGTACATTCCTCGATGGACTCATACATGGACCATATCGTGTTCAATGCATTGGTATTCGGAGCAAATTTTCTAGTCATTGGAATTCTTGTGGGTAAGCACTTTGTTCTTATTTGTAATTACTAAAGCAAGCACGGTCCATAAATTTTTGTTATTTTTTTGCAGAAAACAAACGTATTTTTGTAGTGCTCCCATGACTCTCTTTTGCTGTATCTGGAGGTTCTCATACTCAGATCGCCGAGAGTGTTGGTATTTGCACTATTTATTTTGCCCTTTGATGTGCAAACAATGATTGAATTTGCCGGATCAAAGAGATTGTTGGTGAAATTTGTAGCCAACTCAAAAAAGAAGCTATATATAGATGCCAAAGTTCAACTATGCCATCTGTATTATAGCTTTGACCCATTATGCGAGATGTGTTGACGACAAGCATGTTAAGTTCTTCTGAAAATTTCCATTAAATTTCGGAAACACTTGAAGATCTTTCAATATGAGTGGACTAAAGTCACACGAAAAAACATCCGGGCATTTTCAACCATTGGGGCAAAAACAGTCAGATGGATTTTAATGCCCACCTTACAGCGTACTAAGCTCCGCTGTTGGGCTTTTCGTTCACTTTGCGATAACATACAAACGTATCTCTTTTCTTTCTTCTTTTTTATTTTCAGTCCAGTACCTCAGGTACATTTACTGCTTTATCAAGGAGTGGCGTAAAAATCCAGAATGGTCTTTTTCGTGTTGCCTAGCGTTACTTTTGCCTCTTAATGACCTCTTTAACGAAATACGAGGAATGGCGGGGAAAAATGTTCTCACAGAACAAGTGCAAACTGGTACGTTTAACGTGCCATCAGTTTCTAGTGCGATCAACGAGAGTGGAGCAGTAAGCTTTGAGCTTGCTACTATTCATGAGCAGCCGAAAGAGTCAGTTGAACCTGGATCAGTCAACATTGACTTTGGAGAAAGCGACAACGGTGGCTTTGAAGAAGACGATGCTGACAAAGTGGCATTTGACGCAAGAAAGGAGAGTGGAGCAGTAAGCTTTGAGCTTGCTAGTATTCATAAGCCGCCAAAAGAGCCAGTTGAACCTCGATCAGTCAACATTGACTTTGAAGAAAGTGACAACGGTGGCTTTGAAGAAGAAGAAGATGCTGACAAAGTGGCATTTGACGCAAGAAAGGAGAGTGGAGCAGTAAGCTTTGAGCTTGCTAGTATTCATGAGCCGCCGAAAGAGCCAGTTGAACCTCGATCAGTCAACTTTGGCTTTGAAGAAAACGAAACCGGTGACCTTGAAGAAGAAGTTACTAACAGAGTGGACCATTTCGCAGACCCGAAAAAAACTTTCGATACGCCTCTTTGACTGGCCATTTAAAGGAATTAAATTAACAGAGAACTATCGCGGACAACGGCAGTCTATTGTAGAAATATAGAACCTTAGGTCCTTTGATGATGTAACTCAACAGCGTATGAGGGTCTTAATTGATCGTCAAGTCGTTATCAGGAAAAGAAGATGAAGGATTACCTTAACTAAATCATGATCTCAAGGTTTGGAAGTCTATACAACGTGCGTTCAATTTATGCCCCTCAGATTCTGTTTTGGAGACTGTTTAACGTTAAAACACTAGATTAAACTGGCCAATCCTTAGAAATTATGTCTATCCTTGACTCGGTCTTCTGTGACTAGAACGGATAAGGGAGCCTTGGATACTCTAAATCTTGTATTGGAATGCCTTACCACGTAGCATTATAGACGATAAAATGAACATGTAATTGACGACAACATAACGTTGTCTAACGGCTTAGTACCGAGGCAGATCCCGGGAAAAAATATTATTGTGAATTACACGGATCACATTCTTCCAACAAACAATAGCCCCAAATCACCAACAAGTGTGCAATTGCAACCGAACTTACACGGATATATACACAGTCACGCGACACCGTAAACCAACAGTATAAAGAACCAAGTAGAGTGATATGAAGTAAATATCAAAGTGTCAGTAGTGTTTTTTTCTTTTTCGTTTTCTTTTTTTTTTTTTTTTTTCACCACGTACGTTTAGAATAAAGTCGTTGAAATCAGAAGGAAGTGGGTAGATGAATGGTAACGCAGTTTTTGTGGCCCGTTGAGTTGAAATGTTTGTCCACAGGGAAACCAAGATTGTTGTTTCGTATACTTCGTCAGTGTTTGTTAAATCCGTCCGGTTTCACCAATATAAAGAATGGTAGGACATCGATGACAGGACATGCAGTATGTAAGATTACTCGACTGGCAGGTAAAATGGCCTTGGGTGGAAGTCCTCTTACAATGACTGACGTATGCACAGTTATGGCAACGTGGATGTTGACAGGCACGCGAGTCACTCTGATCAGTACATGCGCGGCCAGTTGAGTGTACGAGTAAGTTTCTTAGGTTGCGATCGCGTTTGTATGCTACGACATGTCATTGTAAAAATATATGACGGGTCAGCTAGTCGGTTGATAGAATACGGAAATTCTGAAGTAGGAAGTGTTTGATTTGTTGTTGAAAAGGTGGTATGTGAGAACAAGAGGTACTCTGTCAATGGTGCTGACAGTCAGCTCAGATGGGCGTGGGGAATCAGGACGTTTGCGCTTCCTTCTTATTGCGTATTTTAATGGCTTTGTTCACATTGAAGAAGGCTTCTACACCCGAAATGGCTGAGATTTATTTTTAACTACTGACAATTTTTTTGTCATTTTATATCATTCTACCTGGTTATTCATTTCGAGGTGTCATGCATCTCCTACAAAAACGTTTTGGTTGTTGACACCAACAGTATAGCTGTCGAAACAAAAAAATCCGAGATCCGAATGTCTGCTTTGAGCATTGTCTTGAGACAAGTAAGGAAGGAGGTTCGATAATGTTTCTTTGAGTTCCTATACATGTTAAAAATAATTAAACGTAAACATTTTTTTGATTTTCTAAGCAAAGGGAATTGTTCTAAAAGAAGGGAAAACGTTTCATTTTCAGTGCGCCGGACTGGTTTAGGGCTCAGCGCTGCTGTCGCCTTAGACAGAAAACTTTGCTCCGCACTGTCTCTCGTCACTCAGGTGCAAAGAAGATAACCGACTGCAGGGAATAAACCTGCTACGGTCTAGCATCCCTTCCACTGACGGGGAACAGCAATAATCCGGGCTCATGAGCGACTTTGTGTTGCCTTGCATTGTTAACCACGATGTATCATGACCTCAATAATATGGCACTTACCAAGAATCTAATAATCTGGAGCGTCCAGCTGTCGCATTCTGATCAATGAACAAGCTCAGGAGTAGACAAAGTCATTAGTTTAGTTTTGAGTTTGGTTCTGTTATCAGAAAACAGGGTAACTGAAAGGGAAAGTATAACGTGTACAGCACCTTTCACATCTTCTTTAAAACAAAGCATTTTCATGGATGAACAATATTAAGCGTTCCAAGAAAGGAATTGCCTAGCTACATCTGTGTTGACGAAGAGACTCGGTGGCGAGAGTGAACTTTCCTGGTTATGCACTGCTAACCTGTAAAATTTCAAACACAATGCTTCGTATAACTTGTTTTTTCATGATTATGCCTACTGAGGTCTACGTAATAAATATCCTTACCGTTGAAGTCCTTTGGGACTTTGTTTCCTCTACAATACTTACTGTTTGAATTTTTTAATCATTTTTTGCGATGGTAGTCTCCACATATCCCTTAATCTCTCACACCTTGTGGGGGGAGCAAGCAAGGGAACAAAATGGCAGCTCCTTGACGATGACTTGACGTAATAATATGGATTTAAATGGGAAAGAACGACTTTTGATATGCTGTCCACTGCTCCAACCGTCGGAAAAAAGCGTCGCTTGCAGTTTAACAGGCTATCCAAAGATGAAGCAACTAGAAACCAGTGGTTGAACTTATGCGACGAAAATCATTCAAGGTGAGCAAGAGCACCCGTTTATGCTCAGAGCATTTCCTCAGCGCTATTCTCTTTCTCCAGAATGTTTCATCATATGATATTGTGTGCTCGAACGATGAGTTTCCCCACACTCTTCCTGAACAGCAGTTCTTGACGCACATTTTTTTAACGTTTTTGCTGTGAGAATAACGTTTTATAATCTCGTTTTCGGAAGGCAGCCCATCTAGTAAATGTGTTCATACACATTTACTAGACAAGGCTTTGGTTGGTCTGGGTTTAGATTCAATTAATTAATGCTTTTTGTATTTTGAGCCAGTTATGCGAGGTTTTCCGTGCCAGTACCAAGCTTCACAGTTACCTCTCCTGTTGCCTCTCCAATATGTGCTCTTTCCTGAGAAACACACAACTTTTTTCGTAAATTTTATTAGTCCGTTCTTTAATCTCGGGTGGGGAGAGGGGCTGGTTCTTTTGAGGGGTTATAAAATATCCAGGTAAGTTAAGAGAGTGCTGTTTGATGTGCATTTGGTTGACGAACTGTACTTTGTACATGCCTAGTCTCCTGTATTTCTACCTCCATGCAATGAGGGACATCAATGTCCGGCCATGAATACAATTGCTTTCCCGTGTGACTTTGTTCGGGACTATTTGAATGCTGTTCACTGGATATACCTATAAAACGAAAAATTGAGAGAAAAGACGGTCTCTCGTATTTTAAGCCAATATGTCATTTTAAGCTTGAATGTTTTTTTCTCGAGGTTCTACTCTTCAGTGAAACCAGTTTGCCAAGGTTTCTGAACGCTTACCTTTCTTTTCGGGAGTTTCATTTCTAACTTTGTCTTTAAAATACTGAGTTTTCTACTAGTTTTGTTTCATAGTTTGCTCGTTTGGAGTCTGCCCGTTTGCATTTAATTCCAACAATTATCTCACAGAGAACAAACAATGCATCACCTATATGACTGCAGTCCCTTCTTAGTCCTACAATACATGTACAGTGGGGTGGGTGAAGGCGGGTTTTGAAGTGCTCAGTAGAGAAAGAGCGCTTTCAGCAAGCTCGCACAGCACACAATTTGTGGTCACATGGTAGAAATGGTTGTCCTGCGCAAATGAATTAATTGTAAACGACATTCAACATTCACTTATATAGAGCGGCCAAAGGTACAAATTATACGCTAGCGAGTCACTGAGTGATCTTTAAATTATATTGCACAGATTGGCTCAGTTACTTTTGCAACAAATAAAGGAAGAAATCCTACATTTTTTTTGTATCAGGCAGCGTAATTTACTTTATTCTGCACGATTACAAAACAATAGTCCAGGGATAATCACTGACATGAAGTTGTAAACTTCATGGGCTGGCATAACCATCTCGTATTTTTTCACCTTCTCCCCATTCAAACCGCTCCTAAGCAAATAAGATTTCACGTCTTGGATGTCAATATTGTCACGTAAGCAAGAGCGTGATTTACCCAAGTTTCCAAGGGGTTTGTAGGCAAGGAAGCCATGATTTCTCCTCTGTTTGTTCTTCACGTTACCGCACGTGGCAATGTTTAGCTGTTACAAATCATTCTTAGCATCGCCTTTTACCAAGGTTTTCGGCTGAACAATTTATCTGCGTACAAACTCCTTTCAAAGCTACCATTCCCAACCGTAAAACATCCCATAAATGTGTCAGTTTCGATACATTACGATCTATGCTTCTCCCCGCTCCACCGCTCGCCATATTGATCTTGTTGTCGTTCCCCACCCACCCCCCCCCCTCATCTCGAAGAGCAGGGTATTATGGGATATGTGGAAGTGGCAAATGAATGCATAATTAGTATTATTGTTGTATATCTTAGTGCTTTATTTCATATCTTGTAATGTTGCCAGGGAGCTTCATAGCCTCAATAGCAAAAAATGATTAATTGTAGTAAGACAGATAATGTTCTTAACTTGATTAATGCATAATTATTGGTTATATTATGTATTTTCTTTGTGAAATTGCAGCTGCGTATCATAGTACTTTAATTCATATCTTGTAATGTTGCCAAGTAGCTCAGCCTCAATGGCCAAAAGCAATTCATTGAAGTAAGAAATATAACGTTCTTACCTTGATTAAAAGAATTACTTAAACTTGAAAAGCCTCGATAGTGAAAAAATGATTCATTGTAGTAAGAAAGATAATGTTCGTAACTTGATGAACTCTTTTTTTCTTCGTAAAATTGCTATATTTCTTAGGCCCGTTCCAAACACCGCTCCAGCCATGTGCCGAACCAAATTCAATAAATTTTGACTTAAGAGCGACTTCAGAGAAACGAGCAACGTACCTGTAGGTCGCACCAAACTTAGATTTGGGCTTGGGTAAGAGCTGAGAAAGTTTATAAGTCGTCACTCCATGATCGCATAATGCGACAGACCCTGCCGAACTCAACGTTGTTTGCCGCTCTAAACATAACCTGCCGCACCAAATTGATTCAAACTCCGCTCTTCAGTCGTTTTAAACTCAACAGTGAGGTTTGTTTTGAACGGGCCTTGGTAGTTTAGGTATCTTGTAATGTTGCCAGGTAGTTCAGCCTCAATGGCCAAAAGTAATTCATTGCTGTAAGAAATATAATGTTCTTACCTTGATTAAAAGAAATACTTAAACTTGAAAACGTTTGGGCATATTTTTCCATCTGCCGGAACTCAATAATAATAGGCAACTTATCAGAAACGACAACGGGGACCTGAACGAGAACATCACATATTTCCAGATTAAGTGGACAAAACGACAGCTTTGCATTCCCTGCACGTGCATTTCACTTTTTCCCATTTCTTTGGCGTAGTCTGAAAAACAGCAACTTGAAATATCCAAATTTGAGATTTTTACGAAGAACTTAGCACTTAAGAATAAATTTTCATTTTCTTCCCCGAAATAAGTGCATTCGTTGGAGATGAATGTTTTGCAATCCGAGTTGTCCCGTTTAGGCGGGCTGGCTCGTTTAGCCGAGGTCCCAGCACGTCTGAGAAAGAAAAAAACACCAAAAAGCAAGTTTGCGATTATAAGGAAAATTCTCACCCTAGTTACCCGAGATGCCGGGATCGCGGCTAACCTGCCGGGCTGTGATTTTTCCACGTAATCACGTTAACCAGGACAGCCCCGGCTAGCCAAGCCAGCGATTTTTAGCCACATTACTCCTCTTTAGAGCAAAATGCCCCCGGAATAGCCGGGTTTTTTTTTTGTTGAAATAAAATATGCACATGTATAAGATGGCAAACTTTAGGGCTTCTTTAAATTGTAGAATGGTGAAATTTCATAACAATTGAGTGAGACTAACGGCTGTCCACTTCTTCATCGTCTTGTTATTATTATTTTTTTCTTTCACGCGACATAATCTAAATTTAAACCAAACCGGGCTGGCACACCTCATGTAATATCTACCGGGCTGAAACTCATCCCGGCAAACCCGACCAACCCGGCTAATTTAATCGGCCCTTTATGTCTGACGAAATAGGTAATAATGACAAGAGAACTCGCCAATGATGTCTCCTGTAAGCTTGAATGGCGACGTGGTGTGTGATGGTTGAAATATACCAGAATCTCTGTCAACACGAAATTTCAAACGTTTTCAGGTCTTCTACGTATACGTTCCTTTTAGCGAGTTTTACAAAATATATGTCCTACCTGTCCTACCTCCCCACCTCCACCCCGTCAGTTTGTAGGGGCGGATGGACTGGCGTATGCTGACGTCATTACCAGAATTTCTCGAATGGATAGCTTTCCCAAAAGTTTTACCTATAGCGCTCTGTTGAGCTTCACTAAAAATTAAGGAAAAGGAATGCATAAGTGGTAATATCACGAATAATTCTGCAAATGTTTTATACGTCACCGGCCACCACTTTCAATGATTGCCATCCAGCATCAGAGACAGTGGTGAATAGGATGATTATCGATGGACACCTTTAAGTTCGTACTTCTCAAGACGGGCAGGGTTTGAGTATCACGACTACCTTTTGGGCACATAATGCGGTGTTACGGTTGTCTGAAATGAATAGAGATGGGAAAGGAGATGTAGGTGGCGACCCAAGGTCATGCGTCAAATCAAAGCTCGAAACCAATCTCCTTCCCAGAGCCACAATCCTTTTGGTTAGCGCCAAAAAGGATCGTGGGTGTGAGAACGAGATTACGTAGAAATATGGGGAATTTTCACCGCTTTGATTTGGGCATGCGGGCATTGCGATACGAACCCGATGTCAAGGCATGACAGATTCACAATCACATTAGATCGTGGTGATGTGCCAGTCGATCAAACCCTGAAGTCGCATGGCATCACAACCGATACCCACGAACGTATTTAAAACATCCGTAAAACGACCCCATTAGAATGCGTCCTCCCTCGTCGGAACGCAACTATTTATTTACAATTTAATTTGAGTAATTTGGATCAATTGCTTGCGTGGTCAAGAGGATTAAGGAGTAGGCAGCAGATCCAAATTGAGTTCAAGATCCAGTTCTGGTGAGTATATAAAAAGGTCTTGAGAAATATGAAGTGTCTGTGAGTAGTGCTGTGTAGAGGAATTGGGCATAAGGGGGTATGGAAGTACTGGAGAGGATCAGGGAGTGGTAAGTAAGTACAAGGGAGGAAAAATATGTCTCGTTCTTTTTCAGGCAACCTAAAAAACCTTGCCGATTTTTTTGACTACACCCCCAAAGAAAGAAAAATCCCTTTTTTAGACAGTTGATTAATAAAGTTTAAACTGGTTTGGAAAAAAAAAACTAAAACTAAATTAAACCACAGCAGAGACACTATCGAAAGCTCTAGAGAAGGAATACTTCACCGGTATCTAAACATGTAGCGCTCCAATGCTCTCTTAAGCTTAATAATTTGGACTTTGCCACTATGAGCAGAGTTTCTTTGCTCAGTACAGACGTGATGACACGTCTTGCTCATTAAAAACAAAGGCTTGCCAGCCGCCACCTTTGAAAGAAAGTGGCATCTTGAATATTCGGTCTCAGAATCTACAGGTAGGAAAACAAAATGTAGAAGGGAGTAAGGTCCATTCAAGATACAATGTAGCCCTCTAAAATCGTATTCTTGTTACTCTTTCAACGCAGATAGGCACGGTTTTTTCAAGAATATTAAAACATAGACGTAATAATTTGTTTTAACTGCCCAAGACACGTTTCATAACATTTGAAACCGTTTAAGTTGATTTCGAATACGAGGAAGTGCATCAGTAAAGAAGATTGCTGTCAGTTTTCATACAAAGAACCTACGACCTTCCCGTTACTGTTTCAAATGCTCTATCACTGCGCATGCTCCGTCCCTGAGCTATAGGAAACTCTGCAGGCCTGGGTATGTGTGACAATAAGCCATTTCCGAGTTAATGCTTGCCTCCTCTTCAGAGCGAGTCTAAGTGCAAAGTTTCTACTTCGTTCGAAGTTTGGGGGCGGGGTCGCACTGTGGCTGCGCATGTGTAACATTTCTTGCCACGTAAAAGGCAACCCAAGTACGACTCAAACTCGGTATCCCTCATTCATTCAGAGGCAATCGCGATGACCACTAATGAACGGACGAACTACGCGAAAGATTGATAGGGGAATATGTTTTAAATAATTGTGTGCGTGACCGGAAACGAGTTTTTGTTTTTACGTTGCACGCAATGCAATATCCGGTCATCGTATGACTCGGTAAAAAAGAAAGGAACTGTAGTTGTTCTAGCACCGGTGTCCTAGCGAATTTGGAACCCACTTGGTTTGGAGCCCCTGGTACAAATCCGGATTTGGACCCCTCCCATATTAAAGCTTATTTATTTAACTGTTTATAGATAGAGCTAAATTTTGGATCGGAAAATATTAAAAGAAAGGCTTAGATCAGTTAATTTCTTGTTTAAAAGCATTCGCGGCCGCATTTCTTATAAAAGCTTGTAGATGTGAATTTTAATTCCTTTCTGACAGAAGCTTGAATAACGCACTTGGAATTCATAGAATTGTTGTGTTATCTTTTTAATAAGGAAAAAAAAAAGGAAAGTCAGCCTTAAGCTTCAGTTCAAGTTGTTGAAAGCAAGCGCTGAGGCTTTTTCGTAAAGTGATGCTTTTTCTTCCATTCGATAGTTTGGATGGGCAGCGCTTCCACAAAGGAGGTGCCACCTTTTCAAGAAACACCTCTTGGTTGGAAGACGCGCTCTTAGAAGTTTACTTGATTTTAACGCACTAACAACTGAGCTATGCACCAACATTGCAGAGGCCCGTTAAAGCCGCCCAAACTTTTTATGTCCATGTCTATAATTAGAAGCAATTGCTTAACCAGCTAAGTGCGAGGATCTCGTCTCCATTATGTCTATAACCCACACTTCAAATGCATAGATTTACTTCATTCAAGAAAAACAACAAGGTACACACAATACAATGATCTCTTTTCAGGTAAAAGAGTTTTCCCTCTTTCTGGTTTACTTTGATAATCTTTTTCAATTTTTTTTGTTCTCTTTAATTTCTTTCTTTTGCGCTTGGTAGTTAAACTACCAGGGGGAGTCTGGTGGGGAGTCACGAGCCGGGTGACAGGTGCCTGTGGGCGAGGTAGCCTGGCTCTCCCCACCAGATGAGCCTAATTCTCTCAGCTGCCGGCTCCACGCGCCGCACCCTGGAAACCCCTGCACCTAGGGGGCTAAGGCAGTGGGAGGGGGCAGTGTCTGTATTGCACTGTTGGGCGATCGACGGTGGAGAGCATCGCTACGCGTCGTCGTCTTCGGCCAGGGTGGATGAACTGTCAAACAGTCAACGGCTAAATGCACAGGTGCGAGGCGCTTTGTTTGTTGCAAAGTACAGCTGCGAATAACATTCTGGAGAGGTATGGAGGCCGCCAGTCTTATTTTCCAAGAAACCCGATGATGAAGCGTCAAACAAGAAAGCCCATACCGGCTCGGAGGACGCCCGGTCAAACAAGCTCCACGCCCGCTGTTACCCACCGGAACACGGGCGAAAAGTCGAACACCGGTGGAAGGATAACCTACCGTTTTCGTTCAAAGCACAAAATTGCTTTTGGAACATAGAATGTGGAAACTCTATGGAGAGATGGAAGACTTGATGAATTGTGCCATGATTTAAAGCATTACAAGTGGACTGTCATCGGCCTCAGTGAAGTCCGAAGGAAGGCACTCGGTGAAATCAACAGCGACGATGGTCATAAGCTGTTCTACTCTGGTAGAGATGATAAACATGAACACGGGGTGGGCTTTTTAGTGCACAGAGACACTGCCAAATCTGTTTTAGGCTGCAATTTTATTTCAAGTAGATTAATTTCTATCCGCATCAAAGCGTCTCCTTTCAACATCACTCTCTTTCAGGCGTACTCCCCTACCTCAGACTACAGTGATGAAGATATCGAAATCTTCTGCCAAGATATGCAAGAGAATTTTGACAAAGAACAGAAAAAAGACATCAAGATCATCCTCGGCGATTTTAATGCAAGAGTTAGAAAAGACACTGCAAAAAACTGGCCTAAACAACAGGGACCCCACTGCAATGTTACAACCAACGACAGAGGTCTGCGGCTCCTTGAGTTCGCAAATTGCAACGATCTTGTCATCGCAAACACCCTCGGCAAGCACAAAAAGTCCAGAACTATGACTTGGCATCATCCTAACGGCGTGAACCATGGTCAGATAGACTATATATTAGTCCCAAATAGATTCAAGTCCAGTGTGTACACTGGGAGAACCAGGACGTTCCCAAGGCCTGACGTTGCAAGCCCTTATGACCTTGTTATGACGAGTTTCAGGTTGAAGCTGAGGAGAATGGCCAAGCCCCAATACACAAGACTTAAGTTTGACCTTGAAAAACTTCAGGACCCCCTTGTAGCTGACCAGTTTAGAGCATCTATCGGCGGAAAATTCGGCCCTTTGCTTCTTTTTGACAATGATTCAGATCTAGAAAGTAATATTGAGACATTTGAGAAAGCAACTATTGAGACAGCTGATGAGATTCTAGGAAAAAAGACATGAAAGAAGAAAGCCTGGGTAACATCCGAAGTGCTAAGTCTGTGTGATAAAAGAAGGGATCTTAAACAGAAAAAGAAAAGTTGTCTTCAAGCCAAGAAAGAATACAGCAAGATGAACAAACTTGTAAAGAAAGAAATGGTTAAAGCGAAAGAAAAGTGGATTCAAAAACAGTGTGAAGACATCGAAACCAACTTGATGAAGAACAATAGCAAGAAAGCTTATGATACTGTTAAAACGTTAACAAAGCCAAAGCAAAGCAAAGTCAACACCATCAAAGATAAGAAAGGTGAAACCATCATTGAGAGAAGTAAAATCTTAGAAAGGTGGACCGAGTACTGCTCAGAACTGTACACCTACGAGCTGCAGGGCGACGCCAGAGTCTTAGACACACCAGAAAGCCAAAGCGACGACTCAGAAGACCTTATATTGAGATCGGAAATTGAAGAAGCTGTAAAAATGTTGAAGAAAGGGAAGTCACCAGGCGTTAACAACATCCCAGGAGAATTGATTCAAGCGGGCGGCCAGCATATGACGACAGTTCTTCTAAACATCTGTAACCAAATATGAAAAAGTGTTAAATGGCCACAAAACTGGACAAGATCTCTTGTTATTACACTCCCCAAGAAAGGTGATCTCAAACTGTGCAAAAATTACCGTACCTTAAGCTTAATCAGCCATCCAAGCAAGGTTCTTCTCAGAGTCATTTTGAACGGCCTGAAACACCAAGCAAAAGAAATAATTGCCGAGGAACAAGCCGGCTTTATGAAAGGCAGAAGTACTGTTAAGCTCAAATGTCACAGTCGTAGAGGAAACTTGAAGTTCTTTGGAATAAAGGAACGTGAAAACGAAACAAACAATGACTCTGAACTCGCCCTAAGAGAATTCATGCGTGCGAAGCTAAAGATCCTTCCATGCGACGAAAAAAACATTCGTTTTGACAGAACTCACAGAATTAGGTCGCGCCATTCACAATCAAATGGGCAAAGTCTTAAACCACGACCGATCATAGTTAGGCTGACGGATTTTCAAGATAATTTTTTTTATTAAATCCTGCATCAAAAATCTCCCAAGAGGTACCGGAATGGGAATATGTGACGATTTTCCTAAAGAGGTTGACGAGGTAAGAAAGTTGTTATATCCGATACTAAAGGCGGCCAAGCGCGAGAAGAAAAATGCATACTTCAACGTCGAAAAGTTGATCATCGACGGTGCTCTTTACCGTGGTGAAGAAACATCTCAATTTTCTTTCTATGGGCGTTTAATGGACAATTAAGCTAAAATGAAAGCTAAAATACAGCTAATTTTATTTATTTATTTATTTTTTCTACGGAACCACCTACTTGAGAGCTGCAGCTTTTCACTTTCTATACCCAGTCAAAACGCCATACAAAGCTTCTGTATGTGTTTCCGCATGTGCTTTCGTTTTAGCTTTCTCTCCTGTTACGTTGATCAACTTTTCGATGCTAACGAGGTAATAAGAATCAAGCCTGGTCACAAATATCAACCGCACTGTGAACATAATTTAAAAATATATATATTTTCATTATTTCTTGGATACCCCGTCTATCCTGTTATTAGAAATCAAATGTATAAACTGTTATCACTTAACGTTAGAGGGTTAAACAGTTCGAGAAAGCGAAGGCAAGTTTTTCGTTGGTTGCACCAGCAGCAATCGGATACAATTTTCTTGCAAGAAACTTATTCCTCGCCGGAATCCATCAAAAGATGGGAAACAGAATGGGGAGGCAAAATCGTGTCCAGTCATGGCTCCTCTCATAGTAGAGGAGTCATGATTTTATTCAAACCACGTCTTGACGTTGACTTCCAAAAAATTAATGCGGATAATTCTGGCAGATGTATTTTAGCAGAGACTATTATTGATGGTACGAAAGTGGTTTTAGTAAACATTTACGCACCAAATGATACAACCCAACAAGTTGTTTTCCTCAGGGAAGTTTCAAAAGAATTTCTAATCTTTTACGCCAATGACAACTTGGTGCTGGGAGGTGATTTTGACTGTAAAATTAGCACTGCAGACAAAAAAGGCGGTAGACCGATAGACAGCAAAAAAGCCTCTCTCGACGAGCTTCAGTCGTTAATCAAAACACATAATTTACTTGATTCCTGGCATTTCAAGAATTCAGATCAACCAGGCTTTACATGGGCTAACCCGTCAATGAAAATACAGTGTAGACTTGACTACTTCTTTATTTCAAAGCAGCAAAAAGATCACGTAAAGGATTGCAAAATACTTCCAGCCATTTATTCAGATCACTCCGCCGTCGCTCTCTCCATGTCTTTCAACGAAAATGAATTCCCTCGAGGGCCAGGGTTTTGGAAGTTTAACAACTCCTTGCTGTCAGATGCTAATTACGTGGAACTGTTAACATTTAAACTTCCAATGTTTGCAAAAAAGCATGAACAAGTCAACGACAAAGGGCTGTACTGGGAAATGATTAAAATGGAAATTCGTGCTTTTAGCTTTTTCAATGAAGAAAGCTAAACGAAAACGTGACGAAGAATCAATTCTTTTGTCAAAAATGATGAGATTGCAAACCAAACTCCAGGCGTCATACAGCGATTCTCTTAAGACTGAGCTGGAGAGAATAAAATTCAAGCTTACCAAAATTGCGGGTATTAAAACACGAGAAACAATCGTGCGCAGTAGAGCGCGTTGGTACGAGCATCGTGAGAGGAATAATAAATACTTTTATAACTTGGAAAAAAGGAACCAAAAAAAGAAACATATAACGTCCTTAGTTAATTTAATGAAGGTGACAGAATCACAAACCCGAAGGATATCCTGGAGGAACAAGAACGCTTTTTCGAAGAGATTTACACATCAAGAAATATGGAGTCCGACCCTAACTGCCCAACTTTCAGTGAGTTCTTTGAAACAGAAAATGCATTATCAGAAGAAATCGCGAAAACGTGCGAAGGTGTCATGTCGGTTCAGGAGTGTGAGCTTGCATTAAAAGCTATGGAAAACAACAAAACTCCTGGCATGGACGGGCTAACGCCTGAATTCTATCGCTATTTTTGGAACTTGCTCGATTCATTTATGGTAAGTAGCTTTAATTGCGCCTTTCGAAACGGAACTCTGTCTCTGAACGTCAAGGGATTATTTCCTTACTTCCGAAGAAGAAGAAGAATGCCGAATATTTAAAAAACTGGCGGCCTGTATCTTTACTGAATGTAGACAATAAAATAGCGACGAAGACCATTATTTTGCGCTTTGAGAAGATATTGCCGAACTTAATTCATCCCTGTCAATCTGGATATGTTAAAGGAAGGTTCATTGGAGAAAGTATTAGGTTAATAGCAGATATAATGCATTTCACTAAAGCGAAGAGTATTCCAGGGGTAGCCGTGTTTTTGGATTTTGAGAAAGCGTTTGACTCGATTGAGTGGAATTTTATTCATAGATGCCTCGAAACGTTTACTTTCGGTCTTGACCTCCGATAATGGATAAAAGTGTTTTATACAGATATCTCTAGTTGTGTTCTGAATAACGGATACGCCTCAAAACATTTTCATCTAGAACGCGGGGTGCGTCAAGGTTGCCCACTTTCCGGCACATTATTCGTTATTGCTATTGAGTTGCTCGCACAACGTATCAGACGCTCAAAAGAAATAAAAGGTATTCCAATAGATGAACATAATGAGGTCAAACTTTCGCAATATGCAGATGACACAACTGTACTTCTTTCTGATGTCCAGTCACTGTCAAGGTTATTTGATTTATTATCGCTTTTTGAAAAATGCTCTGGTCTAAAATTAAATCAAACAAAATCTGAAATGTTATGGCTTGGCTCTATGCGTAACCGAAAAGACACCATACATGATCTCCAATTGAGCGCCGAGCCAGTTTACGCGCTTGGCGCGCATTTTCCATATGATCTAGAAGTGTCTGAAGAGAAATTTTTTTTGACAAATTAGGATCTTTAAAGAAAACATTCAATATGTGGTCCCAAAGAGACCTCTCCATCGCTGGCAGGATAAATATAATTAAAACATTCGCATTTTAAAAACTTGTGTTTATCTGCAGTGTCATGAATACCCCTAAAGAATTTAGTAAAGAAGTAAAGAAGATTACGTTCAATTTTATTTGAGATCACAAGCCCGCTAAAATAAAAACAGACTACCCTTAAGAGAAAAGAGTTTGACCACTTGGTTTTGGTTTAACGTGTAATCTACGGGAGAAACTTTGAAGACACGAGGAACAGCTTAAAGAGTTACTGGAGGCTTCTTCCTCGTTGACAAAGGAGATGAGCATACGCAGCGGACTAGTAAAATTTGATGCAGCCACGCGGCCTCGCGTCGTCCGCGCCATCATTAGGGACCTTAAGATCTACGACGGCGACGGCGACGAAAACGTCACCTCAAAATAGAACTTCGCTCTAGTAAAAGTCTTTCACGATTATTCCATCTCGTTAACTTCGTAAAGTGTGGGCGAAGTATCCTAAAAATAAATTGGTACGAGCGGTTTCTGACTGAAAATAGGTAATGAAGCATTCTCTGTTACATGCTCACGTTGTCGTCAAAACCTAAAATTTAGTGATTTCACGTCGTCGTCACGCAGAGAACCGCAAAAATATGAGCTAAATCCGTGCTGCACGTGCAGCACGATTATCTAAGCTCTTTTAACCAATGATATCATTGTTTTGTGGCGTTTTCGTCGACGTCGTCGTCGTAGATCTTAAGCTCCCTATTGTCTTCACTTCGCTTCAGTTGATCAAAGGAAGAGTGCCCCACCCAGTGGATAAATAATCACTATCCAGTTGACAAAAACTGTGTGGTTTTGCTGACGGCTAATAGCGAAATCCACCTTGAGAAAAACCGAGGAGTAAAATCAAGAAATTGCTTGCAGGTTGACAAAAATAAAGCTATTTGCTCTAAACGGGCCGGAAAATTTACTATCGTGGCAGACCACCCTTCGAAGAAGCGGAACAAAACCCCGCAATGAGCATACCGTTGGACAAGTTTATTTTAAACGTAAAATCAAGAGCTTACCTTTGGTGAGTTTTCTGCGTTTCATTTTATTTATTAAAGTTTCCAACTAATTCAATGTGCGTGTTTTTTAAACCATTGTTGGTTCAAGCAATCCGTTTCGTAAAACATTTTGGGAAATTTGAGTTTGGCGAATGTTAAAACAAAGTCGTTAGTATAAAGTAAGGGTACACCTTCTACTATTGTGGTATTTTTAAAGACTAAATGCTAATAATTGCTTTACGTTTGCCAAGTCAATAACTTTTTAAAATAAGTGTAATTGAGTTCAGTATTTGGAAAACTAGCTGCTTGGTGACGAGCGAAAGGACAAATGAAAAAATCCTCGGAAGGATTCGAACCTACAGATAAATTAACTGAATAAATGCTTGAAAGAAAATTCGCCGAGAGTGGAATTTGAACCCACGTCCCCCGTTACTAGTCAGGTGTGATAACCACTACACCACCAGGACAACCATGCTGGCAATACAGCCATCGCGAGATTTTTCGTTCGAGGTGACCAGGTAGGGGAGCCTCCATCTCCACTTGAAACCCAACTAGAGATCAAGTTAATGATGCACGACCGTAGTCAACTTGATGACAGGGAAGGATCCAAAAGGGATACAGGCTAATTTTATTTGTGTATGAAGAGTATATGAAAGAAACCATGACCCCGTACACCTCAAATAGTCATATTTTTAACTGAATAAAGGTTTGAAAGAAAATTCGCCGTGAGCGGGATTTGAACCAACGTTCCCCCGCTAATTCTCAATACCTGTCTGACTTACATTTCATTGAAATTTTGAGGACAATTAATGCAGGGTTATAAGGTGGTTTATCTGGGTCCTTAAAGGACAGTCTGGTTTTTCAGTTGTTCTTTCGCACGTCGCCTATCAACTAGTTTTCTAACCTCCCCACGGACGCAATACACCTTAACCTTTAATTCCCAAGATGAAAACGTTCATTCTCCTAATTAGTACGATAAATTTCTTCGTTGAGTAGTCATGAGAATTTGGTGTTATATCAGAATCACACCTCTTAAGCTGATAATTAACTTCATTCTCAATACCTGTCTGACTGAAATTGTGAGGAGAATTTACATGCTGATCATTCCTGGTAGTCAAAAGGTTAAAACTTTTGTGTCAATTTGTTTGTTTGCTTTTTAGAAATTCCAAAAGAATCCGTTTGTGGCGAACTACGATTGACCAAAGCTTCTTCATTTTTCCTTTTTGGTTAATCTAAGAGCTATATAAGCAAATGTCATCAGGACAACAGTCATGGCGGCCAGTGCCAGTTCATTTTACCACAAGTGATCAACAATAATTCCTTGTGAGGACAAGTATTGATTGCCATTACTCACGCTGCAAGACAGCAAAACAATGAAACAAATCAATCCTGAAGTAAAATGATAATGATAATAATATAAATTCTTAATGTAATAATAAGAAGGAAAAACATGGGTTCCCTGTCAAAAACACGGACAACGTAATAAAAACAAAATATAGCTTTGACTCAAGGCCACATTAGTGGGAAACGAGAGGTTATGGCTTAGCGCCAACACTACTCCACTCTGATTTATAAATAAACATATGAATACATAAAAACGTAAATTTCATGACGAATATTTATTTGACCATTTCCCTTGCGGGATTTTTCAGGTTGCAGTGATTAGGTCTAAGCACTCTTTAATATTTTCGCTTTCAATTTACGGTTTGGTTAACTACACTTTTCACGAGATTGTGTGAAGAAAATAGCACTCGTCTACTAATTAAGCCTAAGCGTTCGTTTCAGTGATTAGCCCTAGACCCTCTTTAACATTTTAGCTTTCAATTTACGGTTTGGCTAAGTACACTTTGCACGAGATCGTGTGAAAAAAACAGCACTCGTTTATTGATTAAGCCTAAGCGCAGTGATTATGTGATTATGCAGTTTCTCCGACAATTAAACAATCCCGACCGTTCAAAAACAATCCCCTGTAGCGCTTCTTTCTGTTTCGGCTTAAGTTTAAGGTTTCCTTGTCCTCTACCCAAAATAATCTCTTCAAGAATACTCTCGAAATCCATGTTTATTCCGCAAAATTACGCAAAATCACAACAGAGAGTACGAACATGCGCAGTGATAGAAAAGCCCGTATTTCGTGCCTCGCTGGCACTGAGCATGCTCGAGATCGAACTTTACCAAATCTCCCTTCCGTATGACCGTGGGAGCTCTGGGTACGAGATTAGGCCTGCAAGAAAATTGAGAAAATTTGGGGTATTTGGTGCTGAGAATATACTAGAAAAATAATATCACAATTTGAGCAATGGACTGAAAAAGAACTTCACTGGGATTCGAACGTATGACCCCTTCCATAACTCCAAAAAATTTCCCTGATCCTAACAGATGTGGCTTCGCAGCGCAATTGATAAAGTACTTTATTATATAAACGCCAGCTTTCGCGCGAAAACAGGATATCTTCACACGCGAAAAGATCACTGTTGCTATGGTTACATATAAAAACGCGCCTTTCGTGAAATGATTTAGTATTTCATTGGTGTTTATATAATAAATAGAATATTACATGGCCGCTTGGAGATACGAAATTTCTCTTCTCGTGTTAAAAAATATTTCACGAGTGAGCGCAACACCAGTGAAATACTTAGAGCGATTTTCGTATGACCTTGAAAAAGTGTTCGCAATTTGTTTCAAGGACCAATGTTTGGCAAGATTAAAACAAAACCACCTCCTCATTCCCGCCAAGGGAACTCCTAATATGGGCAGTAAACAGATCGATTGCCCAATCACATTACTGCATTTCAAATGACGTCAAAGCGAAACTTTCTAGAGAGTTCCATGGAGAGATGACGTTATTTGCATCCGTGTTCGCTAAGCCAATGAAAATTCGCGCTCGTTTGTTTTTGTTCGATAAGACAACTAACGTTTTTGCATTTTTGTTTACATTCTGTTTTTTCGTTTATTTTTCAAGGTCATATGAAAGTCGCTATCTCTTAATCCAGCATTAGCGTAAAATTTTGTTTCATTTTTCAAACTTTTTTGGTGAAAGTTTCATTTCTTTATTTTTGTTTTTCAAGAATATCGATGTTCAACAAACTTTCGGAGAAGAGAAATAAACACCTTGGTTAATTTTCAATCTGGGATAATTGAACAAACGGGATTCGGGAGGGTAAGCGAATACTTAGGAAATCACATCATGCACAACGAAAACAATTACCTGTCATAAAGTAAACAATGACTGAAAATATAGTGGCAGGTACAAGACGAAGGGGGATGAGGTCACAGAAGATTTTGGCCAAAAAATACACAGAGATTCTGTAATATCCACTCGCTGATTGGTGTCTGCAATGCAAAGACAAGGCAAGGTTAAAAATGGTAACAGAGCTTTCTTGCGCCAAGAATGAAGAAAAGGCGTAGAAGGTGAACTTCTGGCGCCAGTTCCCTGAAGGGTGGATAACGCTATCCACTGGATGAATCAATATTCACTGGATAACGTAATAATTGGCTTTGCTAGTGTTTATCCACTGGATAGCCTTATCCACCTTTCGAACAACCGTGGCCTGCTGTTCTGCTGAGGGGGGAGCAAAGGTGAAAAAATTGTCGGCTAATAGAAACACGTTGCAACTACTTAAATTGATTCAATCACATTTTGACGTTTTCTGTGACCCATTCCTTAACAGACGCACGGCAACAAGGAATCTATTTGTTATAAAAAATAAAGAACTAAAAATTTTTGATGATGACGTCGGCTATGCGTCTATCCTCTAATAGATCATAGGTGAGAACCAATCAAAACGAGCGCATGATTGAGCTTATTATATAACAGAAAATAGAAGAATATTCAACAACTTACATGAATGTTGGTCTTTCCTTGATGAATAACTCAACTGCAGACAAACTTCCAAAAACCGTGTTCATCACCAAGAAGAAGAACACACCCACCCTGAAGGTAAAAAAAGAAGAGAACAAAAGAGTAAAGTAAAATAACATCAATTCAGCCTCTCCTTCAAAGCCTTTGAACATTTCGCGCCATATTCTCAGCAAATCACAGCGACGAGCGAAACAAATTATCACTTGCCCGCGTCAAGTTTTCCAGCGTTTTAGAACGGCTATACCACCATGAAGCAGATACATGATGATGACGTCAGTATCGTGGGTATGAACTTACGATGCGGTGAAACATCACCAGACAATTAAAGAGATTTCCCCATTGTTATCCGAGTTCCTAGAGGTTGGTTGTAATTCACCTAATACTGAGGTTGATTTAGCAACAGAACGGGAACCTCATTTGACGACGCGAGTGAACGCGGAAAACTCTGAACTCTACTTTAATCTGACATAATATGGACATTTTTCTGCGCGCGCCGTTGTCAACTGATGTTCCCGTTCTGTTGCTAAATCAGCATTAAGCCCCGAAACAAACGGTTCTAGTTTATACAGAGTTAATAGAGGAAACTGTTTAGGAAAGCCGGCGAACTTCAACGGGCGAAAAACAACGGAGCGCTTTACGACATTGAACGTACCTGTCACGTGACCATGCAGGACAGGCTAAGATGGCGGAAGGATTAGACGAGTTGAAAACTTTCACAACTTTCAAGACATTTTTTAGATTTTTTAAAATATGATGAAAAATAGCTGCATGAGCAATTTACAGCCACACGTAATGATAAGCTCTAGTCACATTAAAATGACTAAAGAAATACTTATGAAGGAATGTCTTCCCTACTTTCTTTGCGTCATGATAAATAACATGATAAATAACATGATAAATAGACAGTCACCTGTTTTGAATACCGTGTTCATCTCTCTTGAGTTGATAATAAATTGCGCCGACAATTAGAGCAAAAATAATCATAACGATCAACTGTGGGGAAAAGATTAACTAACAATTAGCACAAAATAACCAAGAAAACTAGATATCATCATTGTTCAGTCAGACCTCCTGTTAAAAATGGCGGACACGCGGGCAACGTGGCGATGGCGGCAAGGCTCACGCGACCCTGTTTGAGCTTTGGGCAACCTCGTCCCCAGGGTATTCTCGGCTTTCAACAAGGCATGTGAAAAGTCGATAAGATCCTGGAGCGAGGTTGAGCTTTGGGGTGGGAACGCCAAAATTGTCAGCTTTCAATTTGTAAGGTATAAAGGAACCGACTTTAAAATGGTTAGCTTTCAGTTATTTTAGCTCACGTCCACAATGATCAACTTCAAGCAACGAATTTTGGAACGTTAGGCATTTTGTGAAAACAGCCCTGACGACTTTGGTCAAATTGAAAAGACACATTAAAAATTAACCATAATCGTAAATTCAAAGGCAAGGATGCCGATTGGGTTGTTGTGATGGTCGATCTGATATACACAGCCAACGTAAGGAAAGTTTATTGATTCGTCAGTTGAAACGAACGCTAGATGAAAAGTTGGCTGTGAAAAATGTTTGCTTTATCAACTAGTCAGATGTCACTGCGTAGTGGCTGTGTTCTCAATAGAGTTACCAGTCTCTCACTAAATGTGATATATGGATTTTCCAAATAAGTCATTTTCGAAATATCAAATATTCAGCTTGATAATGAGGCAGTGACAGTAATAGAAACACGTTGCAATGAATGTGAAAAATATTTACATGCCATCCACTTTCCTTTGTCTTTGTCCTCATGCCTCACTATCAAGCTGAATTTTAATATATCGGAAAAGGTCTATTAAAATAACCTTTACTACTGAAGACGTATGTTTATGATGAAGTCTACTAAACATCACGTTATAAATTCAAATTAAGAGTATTCTAATCAAGTTAAGTTTATTAAGTTAATATCAAGTTAATAAAAACAACGCTGACCAGAAAATAGCTAATCTAGGCGGGTAGCAAGTGGGACTGTTTACAGAGTAAATATAGTTGTGAGTATTACATAAGTAAAGAAAAGTATATAAGTATATATGCACACCAGGAGTAAGGGGGGGGGGGGGGGGGGTTGGGATGTACTTGGGTCAACGATGGCCTCTCAGAACCCCTACGCCTACCAAAAGTATCCCGTTGAGATTCAGGTGTCTCTCAAAGACAATAGGCGATTTCCGAGTTCATGTCTCCTTCCTCTTCAAAGCGAGTCTAAGTGCAAAGTTTTTCTTATGAAAATTACTTTTTATTCATATGTAAAATAGAACTAATTACCATCACAAAAACTCTTTGCTTTGCACTTAGACTCGCTTTGAAGAGAAGGCGTACATGAACTCGTAAATGGCCTTATTGCTTACGTTATTCAGATAAGTACAAGGATCACTTCTCCCTTTCATGTTGGAAGCGTTTGCCGATAACGTTAAATGTAACACAAAACTGCCAACAAACCCCTTAAATTAAGCGATCGGATTCAAGTTCAGATAAAGGCAAGAAAAAAGGTTGGTTTAATCATGTCCAAACAGCAGGATCACAAACAAAAAAATGTTCAGCGGATCCGAGGTTAACCCAAATCCACCGAAGTAGCCATGAGCCAGGGGAAATTCCTTTACTTATCTTGACATTTTGAAAAGCTATGGAATGCCTTACGATAAGAGCACACTTCTAATATTTCATGATTTGAAAATTTCCAGAGAGCACATACACTGATGCCCATCTATGTGCTACACGTAAAACTTAACTTGGGCAGCCAGTCGGATCAAAGCACTCGGGCCAGAAATCTTTCTTGTGGCCCCTCAGCGACAGGATAGACAGTGTTAAGGAACTTGTCGCGATACCGAGTTCGACGGATGCACATTTTTATCGCATATCCAATATGAGCGCTTTCAAGCAAATAGTAGATGGGATTCCTGTGCACATCTTTTATTTTGATGACTGAGGTCACGAAGCTTGGAAATCAAATATGCCAGGTGTGATTTGTAGCATTAGAATCATGACTATTTTCTGGGTTAAATTAAACGAAGAGGAAAGAACGGACAGGAAGGAGATTTGCTAAAAGACTTCTGTAAATGCCTTATTACACCTGAAATGGTTAGTCTTTATAAGAATTTTAACTAAACCGTGGGCAACGCCTAACAATTTTTCATCAACTTTGAGCGGTGTATCACTGATCGGAAAGATCTGTAGGTATAAAGAGATGCATTGATCAACACTGACTCACTCGGGAATACTCGAAAAAGAAAAACCCGACGGCTTTAAACAGGAGTTCAAGATATGACCTTCCGATTACTACGGATACTCTCCCACTAAGCTACAGTAGACTTGTGATTGCTAGGCAACTGAACTAGGGTTAGGTGACAACTCCCCTTAAAAAATTGGTTGCATTCTCACCGCCAGTGAGAAATAAACACATTTTCCAGAATATTTGTTTTTTTGCGGGGATGAAATCCTCTATTTTCTGTGACTTTCTTGAATGCAGAAAATCCCGTAAACATTTCATAAATAACGGAGCGCTTGACGCTATGGCCATAATGATCGCTTAACGAAGCCATTTCCTCGAAGAGGACGAAGTCGATGTCTTCATTAATAATTTTATATGCAAGGTTTCCCCAAAGGCGGAATTTTTGAAAGTTTTATGCTTTGAAAT
>NW_027179775.1:112500-120000 GCF_036669935.1 Montipora foliosa
AAGTAATCATAAAATCTAGCTGGTGCTGTGATAATTCTGTTAGAACGCGACCGTCCAGGTAAATTGCAACGACTAATTTGTTCTGTGGCATCGTCATCACTATCACGTTCATCATCCAAAACGTCAGCATCACCGCTTACTTCTCTGTTAAGCCTGGTGGATATCAGCTCCTCATACTGTCGCTCATTCAGCCTAATACCATCAAAAATCGATGCCCTTGCTGACATTGAACATGCGGGTAATCACGTTGTAGTGTACGAATTCAAGTCCACAGTCTCGGTTCTTTGCCAGTTGAAGTGCAAGCAGTCTTCTTTGTCTTGCGTAAAGACTTCCGCGGATACGCTAGACGTGCCGGCATGAATGTCTTCGTGTGTTAAAAAGGGTTGACAGGCCTACACGACTCCCTTGTACGTGGTCTGGTTTCTGTTGCCTTTGTCATAATTTGGCTGTCTTGAGTACATATTTGAATGGACGCCTCTTTTAGGCGGTTCCTGTTGGATTCATTTAGCAATGGTTTTTGCCCTATGAGGCTAATATTTGCATTTGAATCTCTATACTGCTGTGTGATACGTTTTCTTCCAAGAAAATAGTTGGTCTCGAAAGTAATGTTTTTAGTTTCTTGGCGTTGATTTTCTCAGCAGTAATGTTACTGTAACCTTATGGCGTCTCGATCGCTTTTTTTATTTGTCCGCGCCTACAATGTACTACCAGTTCGTAATAATTGTGTTTGGGATTAGATTATAATATTTTGCCATGGGTAAATCCGTCAAGTCTTAAAACGACTTTTAATTTATACCGAAGACAAAAGAACTCGTCACGCTTTTGGAAACCAAGACAAGTCTCCCTCTCTTGTCTTAACCGTCACCGGCCAAAAGTAATTTCGCTATAAGACGCTTTAGACGGACCAAGAAGGCGAAAAAACACCATACATGAGTCTATTAAGGTTTCATTTAACTTTATTGGGATATTCAGACCGAGATGTGAGTTAGATGTGCAATTTCCAGAGCTTTATTCATATCCTTCATATGTTATCTTCTTTTCATATTAAACCACGAACACATAGAGTGGTCTGCCTGTGAATTAAATATTCATAAGTTCCATCGGCGGCAAGATAATGCTCAGTGAATGGCGTATATATGATTACCGTGGCGTTCGAATTCGTCTAGAATCTTTAAAACAACTAAAATAAATCGAGATTCCAAGAAGACAAAACATAGCTGACATTTCTAGGCGCCAGATCAAAAACCTTCAAAGGCCTTTCACACGTACCTTGTAAGCCGCAGATCCCCAAAGATGTCAAAGGACGTCTCAAAGGTTAATCTTGCGAGAACCAACAAAGAAGCTTAGTAACCATGTATCACGTGTGATTCCATGCTCTCTCGGTCAACATGATCACGGCATTTTTGCACATATATTTTCTTCTTTAAATTGAATATTCGACAAAATTATTTCCTCATCCAGGTCCATCCAGTTCAAATCTCCCTACTCCCAACTTTTCTTTTTCTCCCTCCTCCCTACTTTTTCTCGCTATTTCTCCCTCCTCCCAACTTTGTTTGGGCCATTTCTCCCTCCTCCCTATTCTGTTCCTACCCCCTCTTAACGTATAAACCGCAAGCTCCACAAGTGACAAACTGCAAACGCAAAAAAGTGGCGGGAAAGTCATGGTCACGTGGTCATTTTGCCGTGATGCTACATCTCTATCGAAGCAAAGGATATAGAGATTACTTCGTGGCAGGCTGAAGCCTGGATTTTATTCAGATTTCAAGCTGATCCAGGGTGAGTTTAAAACGATAACAGAGAGATTTTTTAATTGCGTTTTACGTCAAACAGGAAACAACAGACTGATGCTTGACAAAAGAGCTTGAAAATTTCATAATTTTATATTCTAACTTGTCTTTCTATTTTGAGAAGTTGATCGATATTTGTAGCTAGCAGAAAAGACAGTCTCTAGTTTGATTTCAGAAATGTTTGTATTTGAAGTGAGGCCCATGGACGAAAAAGAGAAATGATCCTCGCACGTATCTGAGCAAATTTTAAGCAAATACTATTTGTAGTACAAAAGATTCTTTCATCGAGTCCTTATTAACCTGCCCTCAACTGTGCGGTTTCATAGCTCAGTTGGTAGAGCATTGCACTGGGGACATTCCAGTTATAATCCGAACCCCCCCTATGGATGATTAGATTCCTACTGGTCGGATTTTCGTCGGAACCCTTTGAAAAAACCTTCCCTACCCCTTCACTTTTTTGTCGGTGCCTTTAAAAAAAGATTCCTACCAGTGGAATTCTGATGGACCTCATCCATAGGGGGGCGGGAGAGGGCGGATTATAAATGGAATGTCCTCTTGCATTGCAGAGGTCATGGGTTCAAATCCTGTTGGAGCCATCTGAATTTTTCAGGTGTCTTTAATCAGAGACAGTTGCTTAAATTATCCAGATACGTGCGAGGAGCATTTCTCTCTTTCTTCTCTTTGATTTTGGTAAAACTCACACTTTGCCGTTTGCCGTATAAATCTCTCTTATAAGTTCTGTTTTATTTAAAGACAATTCTAAAGCTGTGTGTGTTTGTCACTTTGGCTTTCTTCAACCAACCTGTACAACATATCCGGTGATACATTTGAAATTCTCTGGTTGCTTTTGTCCATTAACAAGAACTACACCTGACAGATGTCTTCGATCTTTCCGGCCAGCCAAGATGTCTAGAAGCCTGAAATAGCGTGAAGAAGTCAAGTATGTGAAAAACCAGGAAATAAAAAACAAAGATTGAAGACCCCCCAGAAAAAGACAGCTGTATACAACAGTAAATAATCCGATACCTGAAATCGAACAGTTACATCAGCCAATCATATTAAGTGCACTCAGCTTAATCCACCAATCACAGAATTTATCACAATAACCATAGCAACAACCACTTAGCCTACCAAACTGGGGATTTTCCAAAATGGACGAATTTGTAACATTAGACAGTGAAAAAGGAATGCATTAATTTTGCTTTCTCGGAAATTTGTAATGTTTATGATTAATTGGTAACAGGTCTTTGTGTCGTCCAATTCGGTCTGTAATCATACTAGTGATAAAACAAATCAGACTCCTGCTACGCGGTCGTCCAATTTTGTTAATCACTTGTATGATTACAGACCAAATTGGACTCCACTCAGTCCTATTACCATTATACACAATAATTAGGGAAAAATAAAGTACCTAATGCACGAATCAAATTTGAGAAAATTGTAATGATTATGATTAATAGCAAAACAGTGTTGGTTACAAAGGGCAGCTGTGAGTCATTTTCATGTGAAATACTGCAAGGTCCTCATTTTTCACACAACCATGGCTGGAATGTGAAAGACAAAGACCAAATACAACAACCCCATCAAAGAAAGCAAAAAACCTAACTAACAAGCAAAATACTGCATTTTTGTTGTTTGCAGTTGACTGTAAGTAATTCCTGAAGAATTATCCAAAGGTCTACTAAGACCTTTTAGACAATTTTCCAGGAATGATTTACTATACTGGCCACTGCAAACAAAAGGAATGCTGTGTTTTTCTCATCACAGTTTTACATTTTACCTAAATTGTTTCTTGAAGTCTCTGCTTGTAACATTCTGGCCTGAGGGTGTGGGAAATGAGGACTCTGTGATAATTCACCAGGAACGACTCAACAATCATCAAAATCATGTTTATGCCATTTACTGTTTGATGTGTTATTTACTTTTAGGAGGGGGGAGGGGGGGGGGGGGAGGAAGTCCTTAGCTTTTTGGGTCTTTGATCATTGATGGAGAAGTCTTAAGATTTTTTCATTATACAAATTAAAAAGATCTCAACATCCTTCATCACTGATCCCTTTTAGTTGATCAAATTCCCTCACCACTGGGTTGCCTTATCAAGAAACCATATTGCTCCTTAAAAAGGGTCTCAGAGTAAAGGGAAAAATATCTAGCATGAAGTTAGGACATTTGTCGAAAAATAGGAAGAAAATGTGATATCCTATTATGTTATACATACGTTGTCTTTCCACTTCCTGTGGGTCCAAGTATTGCATTTAATCCCGGTTGCACAAGGCCACTTAAATCATGAAATACAGAAATAATATAAATTTATATTTAAAATACCGGTAACCCCTACATCCACTCAAAAACTATGTTGCCTCTAACCCATTGACTCCTTGGAGTGAGATTTAATAGATTTTACAAATTTCTAGTCTCTAAAGAAACTGTGGTGCTGCGTCGGTGGGAGAGTCAAACAGAAAAATTTGGTTTTATTAAACATGTTGATAAAGGTGGAATTAGTATTATTACCACCATGAATGATTTGGAAAGCTGACGTTTCGAGCGTTAACCCTTCGTCAGAGTGAATAGAGGAATTGATAAAACCAAATTTTCATTAATAGATTTTACTCTGTCTGATACCACACAATTTTACTCGTCAATGGTGGGTGGTTTAGGAGTCAATAGGTTAAAGAATAAAAAACTTTATAAAGAGTAGAATTGGAGCAAAGGTCAGAGCACTGTGCACAAATGTTGCCTATGCCATGTTCAATTCCACTACTCCATGTTGTATGTTTGTTAAATTTGTTTGGGTCTCCACTATGAAAGTATCTGTTTATCGACTACTTTAACTTAACAATGATCTTGCTTGCTTCAATTTAACAAATCGAAAGTGGTTCAGCGTTGTCTATACTCTTATCGACAATGATATTCGTCATCAAAATGTTGTGGACTCACGAGGCACAGCTGAGTGAGTCCAGAACAAATTTTACCCATTCTGATAACAAATATCATTGTCGATAACAGTACAGACAACGCTGAACCACTTTCGATTTGTTTTTTACCACAATATTCAACGCTAAAGAAAGTTTTTATTTCAGAACGTGAGCAAAATCATGACACAAAGAAAGAGCAAGAGTTGTCTATAACTTTCTTGAAATATGATTGGTTTATTTCCCAAATGGGCGTTCCTGATTGGCTATTGCATTGCGTGACAAATTGATGCGAGCATGACGCGTACAGCATTCTCTAGACTCTTATTGACAACGGTAAATTAAGCTATCAGATTGCGAGATTACAAGCAATTGTGGTAAAATCCTTTATTTTCTTCAAAATAACATTCAAATGATGTTACAGTAGTACAACCCTCACCTGAGATTTTTGATAATTTGTCTCTCTTTCTTTATTCCTTTCTCCTTGGTGGTGACTGAGTAACAAATGTTGTGATAGGAGATTACTGTTGTACTTCCAAATTGGTTTGAATCTGTCGAAAATGACCGGCTTAGTGGTGAAGGGCCATTTGGTTTGGTGTCATACACTGGAACATCATGTGTTCTGTGGTTTTCCAAAGTAGGTTGTTCTGTTCCTAACAGTGGTGTCTTTTCATTACTTGATATCTCTTGGTTCATCTTATAACACTACGCTACGGAAGTAATCTGGTATCACTTTAGAATCTAAAATAGATGGGAGACATCAATATTGCCTTTAAAATCTATCCTCAGGTTGAATCCATTTTTACCTAGGTTTATAAATTGGCGATCCTCATTTAACCTACCAAGGTTGAATATGCACTCAGATGAATTCAAGAAACTTTTTCTGGAGCCTAAATTAAGCCTAGAAGGAAATCAGTTTTGGTTATTATACATGTACGTGGATATCAATTGACTTATTATGCAAAGGTAAAATAATGAAAAGAGGTTGAGCATATTCGTCATTGTAGTGTAGTGGTGAAGGCACAGGACTATAGATCTGAAGGGTCTGAAATCGGGAACCGGTAAGTGCATAGTACACTTCTTTGTTCCCTTACTACATTGTAATGTTGAGAGTGAATAGATAATTGTATCAATAAAGAAACCGATAAGATGATACGAAACAATTTAACAAGATGTGTTGAAATGCATAAGACAGAGTTTGTGGGAAGATATCTATAGATGTTTTCTGTCCTTTTTGGGGGGTTGATAGTTGCTAACTATTCAACCTAAGTAAAACGAAGATCACCAATTTAACCTTGTAGGTGAAAACGGATTCAAACTAAGACCACTGCCACATTAAAGAACTATCAAATTATTATCCTTTATAGTTCTCTTTGTAATGACAAGGCCATGCCTCACAGGGAATAAATATGATTCAGCTAAACAAACTGTATCTTGGTGTCACCCCTGCAAAATACAATGTAAGCCTGACAATCACATTTCTGACTAGACGTCAAAGCCCTATGTTTTCTTTGAAGGAACTTTTAAGAATTAATACATGTAGTTTCACACTAAAGACTTTTGGTCTGGGACCCAAACCAATATGCCAAACTTACAATGGTTCAGAGAACTGTCTATGTTCCTCATTTTGAACTAAACTACTAATAGCCACAAAACACTGGAGTACAATAACTTTCCTTTATCTTCTGCAACACATGGCTGTTACAATGCATACATTGTTTGGCTAGCCTGGATGGGGTTTTAGTTTAAATGGAGGCAAGCATTTCGATACAGTCATTGGATATTACATGGCTGCTTAGGAGAGTATCCTTTCCTACATTTGTACATTTTCACAAGTCAAAAGCTACCTTAATATTGGAGAAAAAGTACAACAAGTATCGTAAAAAAGGTTGCTGTTATTCATTGTGGTGAAGTACAATAATAATAAAGTTTTTTCGTTTGTCTTACAATGTGGTCACTTGTGATGTAGATTGCGACGTTTCCACTGCATACTGCTAGTCTTCATCAGGTGATGAGGTCAACTGGTTACGCATCACCTTTTAAGCAGGATGCTCCACTGTGATTGGAGTATTTTGATCCTCGCAGTTTTGGTGTGTTGTTCCTTCGGCAGTCCGCTCTCGCACAGTTCTCCTGTGGTTGTGCTTCTTGATCGTGGGCATCCATGCTTCCGGAATTTCTATTCCACTATCCCTATTGATGTTGTTAGGGTGAAGTCTTATGTGAATTGCCTCTTTGATCCTGCATGTGTACCAATAAGGATCACGATCAATAAACTCTACTTCGTTCCCGCTTTGGAATGAAGTAAAGCGAGGATCAAAATGCACCAATCATAGCTGCTGAAAACCAACCAATCACAGCGGAGCATCCTGCTTAAAAGGTGAAGTGTAACCAGTCGACCTTATTGCCTGATGAAGACTAGCAGTATGCAGTTGAAACGTCACGATCTACATCACAAGTGACCACATTGTGAGACAAAAGAGAATACTTTATTATTATTGTACTTCAAGTATCTTCTTAAGTTCTCAACACTCACAATATTCTTTTTCTTTTTTTTTTATCTTTAGATCCTGTGTGTACATATACACCCAGAACGGAAAATTTCTGATCGGAGACTTCTTACTCGAAAACTTTGTTTTACTGATTAACTATCTCTGACGACAAATCTCTCACCCGGAAGGTACTGAGCCTTCATAAAATGTGTCAAGCAACACAAGGTTGAAGTGATTCTACACATGTCTGTGCTCACATTCATATTCGTTTATTAATTAAGTGATACTTCGATCTGCATCTTCCAGGTGGAAGAC
>NW_027179775.1:125000-135000 GCF_036669935.1 Montipora foliosa
AGACCTAATAAACTTACAGCTACTAGAGTATAGACAAGAAGATAACTATATGAACACGTTGTTCACTACAATGTAAATTACAATGCTCTGGGACGTCTCGTGGCTAGAATGTCACTAGTAAATATAACAGAATGAAGTGTAAGTGTATGAGTTCAACATCGATAGTTTCCTCCTTCACACCTTAAAAGAGTCCAATGCATGGAATGACTAAAATAAATCAGGTAACCCTACCTTCTGCTTCTCTTACTTTACTCTAGAACCTTCCGCTGGTTGCCAAATTATTCGTACCCTCAGTAAGATGTCCCAGCTGTTCCCATGCCAATGACCATGATTTCCGCTTTTGCCAGCGATGTGGGTTCGCAAGAAGATTGAAAGATCAAAGTTTTGATAGGTCTAAGATACCTGTAGTTGAAGTAAAAGAAATCGATAGCCGGTTGGACCAGTTACTGAATTTTGATAAGGCTACAAACTACTCCAAACAAAAAACACTCTCTAAAAAAGGAACTGGAGGGATTTTTGACAGCCCTCCCTGGTTATGTTACGGTGGAAACCGTTACTCCAAGGGATCTTTGCCGCTTCCTCATCTTTAAGGATAAAGATGGGAAAACCCAAGTCCATCGTAATGGTTGTCGGTTTCTCGGCCAAAAAGGAAGATTTGATTGTGGGTGCCCAGTACGGCTCTCTTACAAAACAGTCGACTCCTATATAGGCAAGCTAAGAGCCATTTTTCACGCTAAAGGAATGGATGGTGACTGAGATAAACGGCTGGGTTTAGGCAATCCAGCATCTGACAAGTTGGTGAAGGACTACCTTCGTTTGGTCACTGCGGAATAGCTGCAAGCGCGTATAACCCCGAAGCAGGCAACGCCCTTTTTCGTGCATAAGCTCACCCGACTATCTCTATACCTAAATCACAAGTTAGAGAAGACAGAAAGGACGATTGACCGATTTGTAATAGCACGTGACCAGGCCTATTTTAAGATGGCCTTCTTCAGTGGTGATAGACCGGGAGACCTTGGGCAAGTCAAGGTCCCCGAAATATTGAGATTCCCTAACGATGATGGACTGCTCTTTAACCATATTTGGGGAAAGACACTTCGGAGTGGGGATGATAACGTGTTTGGAATAAGGAGGTGTGCACAGACTCAGATCTGTCCCGTTCGTGGAATTGAACAATACATGGAGGTGGCTCGCCAAATTGGAGTTGACATGACAAAAGGTTATCTGTTTCGTCCATCACCCCTGACCATGGCATCCGTGACGCTGCGTTCTCTTCCTCGGCAGCGGAGTCACGCCTGAAAGTATACTTGAGTGAAATGAGGGCGGACGAGGGGGAGACACTCCATGGATTCCGCGCCGGATGCGCTATTACGTTAGCACTTACAGGGACTGACCTGACAGAGATCATGGATCATGTAGGTTGGTCACGGCGACATACTGCCCTATACTACATGCAGTTGGCGAAGGTACCTAACCCCCATGGAGCATCAGCCAAGCTTGTAGATGTTAGTGAAGGACCCACTCAGGATTGGCAGGACATAAATAAATTGAAGCGTTTCTTATGCGCGTTCCCTGCAAGTAACCCTGGAAAACGATCCGTTGATACAGATCAAGACTAATCCGTAGTTTTTCGTCTTGTTGGAGGACAATGATTTAGGTTTGGGGGGATAAAGGAGTAGTGCTTATACTATTACCGAATCGACGGATTCCCAATTGAAGGATGAGGTTGGGGAGTTCGGAACCCATCAGGGATGTCTCAGGTCATTGTAATATGAGTGCACAAAGTGCACATGGGTCGGGAGCCAAATTTACCCCCAATCTTAATACGATGCGACAATGGGTGCAGTGTAGAATAGGATACTATGCCATTTCTTACTGAGCTAAACTGCAGAATACTCGGCACTTATTTGCATAGGAATAGCATGTATTGCCATAAGCCTCGTTCTTCACACGATGTCGCTACAGTATTCTGCAGCAATACCTCCCCAAAAATATTGGCTTATCACATGATTACGTAATTGACAATTTTCGTTACTTTGCAAAATGTGGCGAGAAATATTACAAACAACAAAAAAACCTGCATGATACCTGTTCTATTTAAAGTCATTCGCATTGATTGTCACAAGCCTTAACTCCACTCTAATTTTGGTTTGTATTTTATTCTTAAGCTACATGAATTGTACATAACTTGGCAGAATATTTATGATTAATGCAAGCTGTAAAACTAGATAAACACGTTTAAAAAGCAGTCACTTCTTGTCCTTTTTATCAGTAGGGGCATAAATTTAAAGAAATACAAACAATTTTGCAATTTTCTGAAGGGTTTCATACCGCGTTCGGAACGCCTGACGTGGACTGGTCTGTACGTTCAAAGGCTAGATAACTTTATCTTTTGGACAGGTCACTATCCATAATATATACTCCACGTTAAACGTTGACCAAGTCTTTGGTACACGTCTTTACTAAGATATGCTTGGAGTGTGTATTTTCGAGGTCACGTATGCGAATACTACTATCTCGCACAGATTGAAACTGTCGGAAAGTGACTATACATATTTATTCGATTAGCCGGATTTTAAACGTTCTCGGGCGTTTGAATCAACTGGTCCCTGAACAAAACTAGGAATGTTGACGAAATGCAAGAATGAAACTTATCCGAAATTATATCTATACATTAAAAATATGCTTTCTTCAAGAGAACATTACCTTCACGATGCTTGATGCTTGATAGTAAATGATCCCAATCAGCCTAAATGTTTGGTCACGCTAAGGTCACGCAAATGCAGCGTACTCAAGTGAGCTGAACATTTAATACGTCCAAACCACACCTATATGTATAAACGCCGTTGGTTCAGAGTTAATTTTGATCTAAATATACCTGTTTTAACATTACAGTAAAATGATGATCAGTAACTGTAACACTTGTTGCTGTAGTAGTTGGGAGAAAGGGGGTTGTTTTCTTGATCCCTGAAATGGTTTATGCTCTCTTGTTCCCTAAGATGTGTTGTCACCCACCATCTTTGTTCCCCTGTTCCCCTGTTCCCCAAAAGCCCATTTCCGAGTTGCTGCTTGCCTCAGTTTCAAAGCGAGTCTTGGTGCACAACCATTCAAATGGAAATGAGTTGCGTATTCTTATGCAAATCAAACTCATTTCCTTCACAATAGTTGAGCACCAAGACTCACTTCGAAAACGAGACAAACACCACCTCGGAAATGGCCCATTCAAATTAGCCATGTTCCCTTCTTTTCCAAAACCCCAGGGAGGACTTCAGAAGCTGACTTCTAGCAGCTGTAAGAGTTAGAAACGGAAGTCCGTGTCTTTCATGCTCTGCTGAGCCGTAGTTGCTGCAGTTCATGTAGAATCCGTAGTGGCTGTCTTTAATTAAATTTACGCATTCGTCACCCTCTTATTCGAGTCCGTGCGCGAGTGGAGCTACAGGCCAACAGAAACGGATTTAAGTGACCATTTAACCGTTTGTGTAGAATGTTCGTAGTTTTCGTGAGTAGGAGATGTCTATTTAAATTCCATATATATATATATATAGGAATTATAAGAAAGGTGAGCGAAATTATCGGCATTTGCTTATTTCTGGTGACCCATTTTGAATCATAGCTGACGCGAGCACCTTTACAATTGCGTGTGTGGCCTATGCACGCGCGCTCAGCTAAAAACCCTTTTAAGCCTCCTTATGGCAACATTTGCCTCCTGTATTTACGATCGCATGCGATAAGACCGACACAGACAGCTTCAGATGGTAGCAGACCGTTGCATTCTCGCTCCTAGACTCCATCGTTTCTCTTAGCAACCAGGGCTGGGAGACTGGATTTCGGGGACCCCCGGAGTTGATGATGTATGAAGTCTTGAAATGTCCACGATCATAGTGTACACAATTTCTCTTTGCTTTTGTTCATCTGATGAACACGTTTTCAACGAGGCTGCAGCCCCATATCAGGAAGCATTACACAAGAGCGGTTACACCTTCAAACTTAAGTGTTCAAGCCTACACCACAAAGACCACCAAAGCAAAAGAACAGACGTAGAGATGTCATAAGGTTTAACCCTCCGTTTAACAGAAACGTTAAATCTAATATAGGAAGAGCGTTCATCAGCCTTGTCGACCAACTGGTCACCAATTTAACCGAAACACCATCAAATTGAGCTATAGCTGTACACCGAACATGAAACAAATAATAGACGGGCATAACAAAAACATTTTAAAGAAAACCGAACAACCCCATGCAGCAAGACAAAACCACAAAAATGTTCAACTGCAGAAAAAAAGATGAGTGCACGCTACGGAGTGAATGCTTGCAAAGAGAAATTGTGTACCAAGCGGTAAGGTAACAACCAAGGAAACCACTGAGACATTCATCGGTCTGACTGCCACAGAGTTTAAAACCAGATGGAGGAACCACCCGAAGTTATTTAAACATGAGCGAAGGAAAAGTGACACCGAGCTCAGTAAATACTTCTCGAAATTGATGAAAAGGAAGGAAGTCTTTGCAGTCACGTGGAAAATTCTCGCAACGCAACAGCATACATGCACTAACCTTACCAAGCAATGTAATTTATGCATCACAGTGAAATTTTTTGTAATATCTAAGCCACACATGGCAACCTTGAACAAGCGCAACGAGCCCATCCCTACCTGCAGACACAGAGAAAAATACATTCTTAAGTATAATACTTTTGCCACGCACTAAGTGGCAAATTTTGGTTTTCGTTTACACCGTGGTTTCCATTTTACGGTTCCTCACGCGCGCCAATTTTTGAAATTTCAAATTTATTTCTTCCGTTGTACGGTTTCTCGTATGTAACTTTAACGATAATTCAGTGTATATGGAGATTAACTGACGAGTGGACCAACTTCGAGCTGGTCTACGAAACAGAACTTTATTAAAATCCGTATGTACTCAGATTGAGCAGCCATTCTACCCATAAACCATAATGTTTCTTTCTTGACCATTCGAAGCTTTCCCTTACTCGTTAATATTCCGAACTAGTGTTTCGTTTCTATCACTGGAGATCTCCCTTGCAAGCAGCGACTCGAGATTGAAATAAGCTTTCGTTTTATTCCGTCTTTGTTTCTGACGCCTTTAGCTCAAAGTAAACAAATGTCTTATTTCGATTTCGGAGAAACAAACGAGTTCCATTGTTTCGTCGGATTGTGCCACTTGCGAATGAGGTCATCCTCTTTTTGGCGCGAAACGCAAATGAAAACCTTGCAAGCCAGACAAATCGACCTATTGCGACGTCGTCGCTCGCTCATCCGCTTCACGTCCGAAAAATCACGCTTCACTTGCCAAAACATTTTTTCTCGGGATTCTCGTAAGGTCGACTTGTGGCAAGTCTAATTTCATCAACATGGCAGCTGTCAGCACTACAGCAAAGATTCCTTCTCCACTTAATCTTTCTGATCGTTTGCATCAAAGGCAAAATTGGTAATCGTTTCGTCGCGAATGGAAGTTTTACGAGTTAGCGGCTGGTATGCACAAGACATCACAAGAAGTTCGGGTGACTTCGCTGTTAAATGTTATCGACAAAGAAGGGATGGACATACATAACACTTTCAATGGGGTAATTCTTCAGACGCTCTGAAGATCGACCAGGTACTCCAAAAGTTCGAAGAGCGTTGTTCGCCGGCACGAAATGAGACTTATGAAAGGTGTAGTTTTAAACGTGAACAGTTTTCGGATAAACCGCTTGATAGTTACATAACTTCATTGATGACATGTGGGTTCTGAACACTGCGCGAATCTCTTGTTCGCGAGCGACTGATTCTTGGTGTGAAGGATGACAGAGTTCGTGAAAAACTTCTTGGAAAGCGGGACCTCCACTTAGATAAAGGCATTGAAACGATCAAGGCAAGTCAAGTAACTCACTCTAGAGTCGAGCGAGCGAGATCTCAGAAGAATTTGCAGCGTCCAAAGAAATAAATGCAGAGAAGCACAAGTTGCAATGTCTTTGAAGGGCAAGCACCGAAAATCCCCATCTCGCAAGTCTCTCTCTCTCTTAACAAGAGTCGCACAAAGTCTAATGAGTGTTTGTTTTGTGGTGGTATACATGCAATAAAAAGGAAATTGTGCCCAGCTTTAGGTCAAAAATGTAAAAAGTGTGGTAAAGATGGACACTTTGCTGTCGAATGTCGTGTTAAGTCTCAAGGGGCGAAAGTCCACGCAGTTAAAGAAGAAGTCTTCTACATTCACAGTATCTGTGGACAGGATCAAGCTTTTGTTTCTCTCGCTCTAAACAATTCAGTGTCTTTGTCATTTCAAATTGATACTGGTTCTACAGCGAATATTCTGCCTCTTCAGGAGTACATTTAAGCCAAAATTGAAAAGAAAGCCAAAATTGTTCCTAACGACGTTACATTAGTTATGCATGATCTTTTAAAGAGAAAGGCTCATGGCTGAAAGTGGAACATAAAGGTAACAAGCATGACCTTAACTTTGTTGTTGTGGATCAAAACTTTGCACCTTTTCTTAGCCTCACGTCATCTCATTGCAAGGCATGGGTCTCCATGGGTCTCATAAAAATCATGGTATCTGATGATGACAAGACCTCTGTGAATAATTTAACTGAGGCATCCAAGCAAGAGTTAGTACGTAGTTACTGTGTAAGATGTATAAGTTACTGTATAAGATCCCCTGCTTGGACCGTTCGCGGAGGTATTTAAAGGTATTGGCTGTTTGCCGGGAGAGTACAAAATGTAAGTCAACAAGGATGTTCCAGCTGTTGTTCACCCACGAGAAGAGGAAGAGTTCCTGTCCCTAAGAAGGAGGCAACGAGGAAAGAGCTTGACAAGATGGTTGCTGAGAAGATTATTGCTCCCGTTACAGAGCCAACTGACTGGGTGTCCAGTTTGCTAGCAATTCTCAAAAAAGATGGATCAGTCCGGATCTTTTTGGATCCTAAAGATTTGAACAATGCTATTTTAATAGCATTCTGCCCATTGCCCATTGCTCATTGCCCAATGCTCACTGCCCATTGCCGACAGTTGAGGATGTGACTTCTCGACTTACCAACGCTAAAGTGTTCACTGTATTGAATGCCAAAAGTGGTTTCTGGAAGGTAAAACCCAGTGACATTTCCAGTCACTATACCACCTTTAACACCCACGTTGGCTGATTCCGATGGCTGAGGATGCCATTTGGCATCAGCTCTGCACCCGAGGTGTGGCAAAGAAAGATGCATGAGGCAATTGAGGGTCTCCAAGCTTTAGAAGTGCTTGCCGACGACTTCCTGGTTTGTGGATACAGAGATACGGTAGATGAAACAGTGACGGAACATGATCAGAATCTAACAGCTTTTTAGCAAAAATGTATTATGCTCAATCTGACACTTAATCCTCAGAGGATAAACCTTCACCATTCTCAAGGGCCATTTGCTCACATCTCATGGTGTGGTTACTGATCCTAGCAAAGTTCGCGCCATACGTGATATGCCTACCCCGACCGATGTCAAGTCCCGGAAGAGATTTCTGCCGGGCATGGTCACGTACTTAGCAAAATTCTTTCCTAAGCTGTCATCTGTGTGTGAACCGTTAAGGCGACTGCAGCTTAAAGACGAAGAATGGTGTTGGCTGCCTATTGATGATGAAGCTGTGCAGTGTCAAGAATCTTGTTTGTCAAGCTCCAGTGTTGAAGTTTTATGATGTTACTGGTGAAGTCACAATTGAGTGTGATGCATCACTCAGTGGACTTGGTGCCTCCCTACTCCAGGAAGGTCACCCAATAGCTTTCGCTTCAAGAGTGCTAACCCTAGCCGAAAGTCGATATGTTCAGATTGAAAAAGAACTGTTGTCTGTAGTTTTTGCCTGTGAAAGGTTTGATACATACCTGCACGGTGGAGACATTGTTCATGTTAGAACGGATCATCAATCTCTTGAAGCTATTTTCAAGAAGGACCTTGGCTCCGCTAGTCCTAAGCTTCTACAGAGGATGCTACTGCGTTTGCAGCGATAAGACCTCGATGTTAAGTATCAGAAAGGAAGTTTGATGGTTATGTCTGATCCCTTGTCCCGAGCCTACTTGGACGAACTTCTCACACGGACTGAGTACTACCATGAGCTAGAGAAGATAGTACTTGTGGAGGATTTTCCTATTTTCGAAGCACGATTGGAAGAATTCAAAGACGGTACTGTTTAGGATGACGACCTTTAGATGCTCATGACAGTTGTTCTTGAAGGTTGGCCTAAGAGTCTGGATGAAGTTTCAGCAGAGGTCAAGCCGTATTTTCAGTTTAGAGAAATCACTGCCCAAGATGGTCTCCTGTTCAAAGGCGAGCACCTCACTGTTTCTTCCAATCTCAGGAAAGAAATGATTGAAATGGTCCACTCTTCTCATCTGGGTATTGAAGGATGTCTGTGACGGGCTAGAGAAGTGTTTTACTGGCCGCGCATGAATGCCGAGTTGAAGGATTTGCAACACTTTTAAGACAGATCAGCCTCGAGAACCACTAGTGCCCTATAGAGATACCATCCAGACCTTGGCAAAAAGTTGGCACAGACCTGTTCCTGTTTAATGGGCGTCAGTACCTGTTTACGGTTCATTATTACTCTTCTTTCTTTGAGGCGGATAAGTTGGACAAGACAAATTCAGCAACGGCAGTTTAAAATGCAATTTAGCCGCCATGGAATTCCGGAGATAGTCATCTCTGACAACGCTTCGCAGTCTGCTTCAACAGAATTTGCACGGTTTGCAAGTGGCTGGCATTTTCGACACATCATCTCCTGTCCGCTTCATTCCAAAAGTAGCGGAAAGGTTGAGAGTGCAGTTAAAATCGGTAAAGGTATATCATGAAGAAAGCAGTGCGCGGACATTATGTCCCATACCTCGCAATATTGGATTATCGTAATACCCACGCGGAAGTTGGTTCATCTCCTGCACAAAGGCTGTTCAGCAGGAGGAGACACAATCTGTTACCTTTGTCAGTTAAACAACTAGAGCCTGAGACAGTACCCCTACAAAATGTGCAACAAAAGTTGATTGGCTCTAAACAAAGGCAGGCTTTCTACTACAACCTGAAGGGAATTGCATTGCCTGAATTTGAACCTGGACAAACTGTCAGGATGAAGAAGCCAAATACATCTACTTGGTCACAGGCTGTTTGCAAGAAAATGATTGGTCCACGTTCTTACGTTGTTGAGTCGGATGGGTAAACCTATCGACGAAACCGCAGACACCTGCGATCAGTGCTGCAGTGAGAATCATTGCCATTATCGAAAGCAGCGGCTGAAACACAGCAGTCAGTACCACAAACAGATTCCCTACTGTTAACGAAGCCTGCAGCTGACCCAGTAAAACCTGCACCCTCTACTCTACTCAAGAGGAATGGTTGCGTTATTAAGCCGCCTGCTTGTCTTGTTGAACACTGTTGAACATTTTTATCGTGTTTGTTATACCAAAAGAACTGTGCGGAGTGTTTCTTTTCTTTTTTTACGAAGGGGAAGATGTTATGATAATCGTCACGTGACCAGGACCACGTGCGAAATCGCATGTAGTTTTTGAAGGACCGAACGCCATTAAAGTTTTGTTGTTGTGTTTTAGAAGTCGTTGCACTCTGCTCGGTGTCCTACGTAGATAGTAACAGGGAGACTTGCAACAATTAGTTTGTAGAGTGGGAAATTTTATCAGATTTTTCTTCTATGTAAGTAATCATGTTTTTTACAATTAATTTTTTCTATATTTTAAACTATTATTTTACTTCAGAAGTCATAGAATATACCTGGTAAAAGTCTTTTTTTGAACGCGTTATTTTCCATTTTGTTTAATTAATCAACTTCGCAATTTTGACCTCGTCACTTTGTCCGTAGTTTTAATATCTGTTTTTCGACTGGGTCACAGCTCTGGTCAGCATCGTTGTTGTTCTTTTCTTTTTCTTTCTTGACTCGGCACGAAAGGGTCAGGTAGAGGTCCGGCGTAGGACTAGAAACCCCCTTGGTCGGTTGCGCTCTACCTCTGAAGATTCGCAGCCATTTACGAAGTCAATGGTGTCCCA
>NW_027179775.1:150000-152500 GCF_036669935.1 Montipora foliosa
CGAAAAAAAATACTTATCAAGTTTAATAAGCAAACAGCGATGACAAACTTCAGATACAAACTCATCCAGCTCATCCATTAACATTATTTTTTACTTGACCTTTCGTTTGCTTCTACATACATCCGGCATAGAGAGTGACGGTTAATACAACAGTTGAATTTGTATTTATACGATGACTAACTTATTAACTATTGAGTAACAATAGAGGTGTCAAAAAGAACAAACAAAGAAACAGCAGAAAACTAATAAAGAAGCAGTTAGATTTTGCTGTTTGTTTGTTATCTTTTGTCACCTCTATTGTTACTTAATACTTAATAAGTTAAAGTAATCGTGTCTGTATAAATTCAAAGGCTGTAGTTAACGGTCAGTTCTGAGGATGTATGTAGAAGGATAAGGAACGTCAAGTAAAATATAATTTCAAAGGATGCGTTTATACCTGGTGTTTGTCACCGCTGTTTGTGTATTGTTCCTGACAAAACTGAAACGGTCAAAGAAAAAGAGTATTTGCGAAATGGTAAATAAATGAAACGGCGAAAAAAAGAGTCAACAAAAGACCGAAATGAAAAATAAATTACAATATCAAAATTTTAGTCGCATTTTTAATTACAAATACAAAAAAAAAGGCAAAATATTAATGGTCAAATTTGAACACTGGTTAAATTGTAAATGCTAAATGAAAATATAGTTTCATTGGACCGGTATAGGATGAAGATGTCGTGTTTTTGCGATTTCGTTACAGTGTTCCCGTTATATTTTTGGTGTCAATTGTTTTGTGAACCAATCACGAGAGCTACTGTTACCCCAGTGGTCAACAAAAATCTTCAGAATTTCATTAGAGCATTCATTAGAGCAAGGTTACCTTTCTAGTTTGAAATCAGCAAGAAAGCCAAAAAATGCATCACGCAAACCTAGTAAGAATGAGCTGCAATCGAAATCTTGTCAGTCTTCCCATCCTTTCCTCGTCGAGGATTAGACAATTCGGGGTCGATTTTCATATAGACAGTCACGATATGATTTAATGTAGATTTTTCATTTTCGTTGTTGTTGAATCAACTGTTGCTCAAGATCGCCTATGATTCAAATTTGGTGTTAAGCTTTTTGAAATTTTCTTAAAAATTCAAAAGTTTTGTTTTAATATTACAATTTTGTTGATTTTTTCTATAATTTAGAATGGTCTAAAAGACGAACGCGACTATTTTGAATTGCTTCTAAATCGACCTCAATTATTGCAAACAACAACGAGAGCAACAAAAAAGAATGAAAAGGAATGTTCAAAAGTTCTGTGACACTATTTTATTTCCCCGATATATTTGTGTATTCCATTTTTGACGAACAGGCCTAAAGCTTCGATTAAGGGAGATTTCCCTGGCTCCAGTGAAAAGTGTCCAATACCAGGTATGCTTAGCCTTTCCATTGGTCAGTTAAACCTGTAACCCAAGGGTTTACGGCAAAACTCAGGAACCACTTAAAAGGGCTGTGTCATGGCACTAAAGTTTATTTTGTGGTAACAAAAAATTCGAAGGAACTGTGCTGCGCATAATGCGAATGATTTGTAAAGGAAAGTTCAAATTTGCGCACAAGGATTTTAAAAGTGAACCAAACATTTCGAGGGTACTCGCCCCTTCTTGCTATACAACTTAACGTTAACTTAGAAAAAAACTTTTAAACAGCACAAACCAAAGCTGTTGAGACGAAAACGTGTCAGTGGAGCACACTTAATTAAAGTTACAACTGATGAACAGAGATAAACTTTGAAAAACTGTTAGGCTGAACAGTTTGCAAAAACCAAAATCACAGTCCATTTTAATCTTCTTTAATTTTGCTTATACCTGCCTCCTTTAGTATTTGCTGTTTTATTGTTAAAGTGAGAGATTGCGAGCTTGGTTTGTGAATTAATTTTTCAACGGTTCCTCATTTTACAAACTTTGTTCGTGAACTTTGTATAACATGTTGTGTAATCATTCGATTGGTTGAAAAAATCATATGACCCACTGCCTCTCTTCTGAAAATGTTATACGATGCATGCAAATAAGTAAGTGAAACTTTTAACAACTTTCTTAAAAGAAGTCAAGAGTGACAGGATTTATAATTTTCAATTATATACTTTGCAAGTTTGAAATATACAAAGAATGGATCGTGGATTGTGTTCCATATTACATGGGAAAATTCATGCGATTACTTATTAATGATATGCATGAAAAAGTATCAAGATAGCTTATCCATTCTCGCCAACAGAGCCTTGGATCGACCCAAGGCTCTGGGAAACTTCATGTAGGAGAACATGCGCTGTAGAGTTCTTATAGCCAAAAATTGGCTATTCGAACCTCACGGCGCCTGCTCACCCCTAGTGCTAACATGAAGTGTACCAATTAGAGACGCATTTGATTGTTCTTCACGAAAACCAATGTGAAAAGAACTTCGTTTTAGTGTTCCCCAGAGCTCTTGCCAAGAGAAGAGCTCTGGGGTCGAGGTTGGATAGCTTATCATACTTATGCAGGAG
>NW_027179775.1:157500-177500 GCF_036669935.1 Montipora foliosa
GCACAGTCATCTCAACATGCAAATCTTGATTTCGTGAACGCCATACAACAGAAAAATATGGACAAGCGATTATTCTCATGTGGTGTCTTCATTGACTCCAAAAAAGCTTTTGACCCACCATTGATCCTAATATTTTACTTCATAAACGTGAATACTATGGCTTTTGTGGCAAGATAAACAGGTGGTTTTTATCCTACTTACAAGATCGAACTCAGACATTTGAAATTGGTCCACATGTATTTTCAAAGATCGACGCTACCTATGGTGTGCCTCAAGGCTCCGTTCTACAATCCTGGTCAAAAGACTTTGGGACACTAGTCAAATTTAATCGAAAAGTAGAGAATTTACTGTACCTGCTTCCATCGTTATATGAGCAACAGGTGTTCTTCTTCCGCTGCCGTTTTCGCGTTCCCCCTTTCCCCCAGACAATACTGAAACATTCGTGTGATCGATGAACTAATCTTGTCTTCGGACACCGTGAAATATCAACATTGTAATGGTGGGAAAGGGAAGAGCGGGAATTGTCCCAACAGTTTTTCCCAGGATTGGTCTGAGAAAAGAATTTCTTGATAATCGGTCTCAAGGCCGGCTATGTTCATTGAATATCATTAGGGAAGTGTTTCAGATAGTAAAACAATATGTTGCCTTGGTGCATGTAGAGGTGGTGTAAGGAAGGATTGTGAAAACGGTGGGTTGCGTTACAGTCAGAAGCCAAAAATACTCCGCCACAGGTCTCCACTATTTAAAGGAAGATATTTAGGTATAAAAATTACTTTTTTTTTAAAGACTGTGCAAAAATCATAATATTTACATCGCGCAGAATACCTTTTTGTTCTCCGCACATTTACTTCCAGTGCAATAAAAATTATAGATCAGTTAAATGAGGGGCTAAGAATGACTCAGATGGTTCTCATTGGTCAAATATTACGCTCTCTTTCTTTGTTAGGGAATTCTGCTTTGCTCATTAACTTGTCAGGGCGGAGCTAAGAAACAAAGGACGTTTCAAGTTATTGTTTTCGTTATTGTTTCTCGATGTCACACTTTGAGAGTGTGTTACAAACCAGCTTTCACAAACATTTCAAATTTACATTTACCATTTCTGATCTCGCAAAATGCCTGTTTTATGAGTTTGCACTTAAGATTCGCGAATCTACTGGAAAAAGTGCTCGGCCTCAACATCTTGTTCGAAACAAACAACCAAAAGCCCCCTATTTTCGGGCACAGTTTTTTCCGTGCAATCGACAGACTGAAATGAATCAACTCGAATCGATGTTTAACAGAGCGAAACAATCGAGAAAAAGAACTTTATTTTTTCAATGGCAATCAGCAGTGAGCTTCATTATAGTTTGTTACGTTGTTCGTCCGTCTGGCCATTCTGCGCGATGATTTTTTTTCTATTCATGCAAGCGCCTTTTGGCTTTAAAAGATCACCGGGTGTGTATTTTACAACCGTGCTCCCCTCAGAAACAGCAAAAGAGCTAATTATTAGATGTTAACTTATTGATGGTTTTCATCTGACGTCACGATGGCCATGTTTGTGTACAGAACAATGCAGTAAAATGTCTTTTGGGAATTTGACTCTATTTTTATGCAAAACTTGTGGGGCCATTTTCTATTGTTTTGTTCACCAACATGGCCGTCTCATCACGTGGATGCAAACCAAGAATTACTATAAAATACAACAGGAGCACTGTTGAAAAACGCATTAGGCCATTTTTCGTTCAAAAACGAACGCCAATAGCCCATTCCGAGTTGCTGCATGCCTCAGTTTGAAAGCGAGTGCAGGTGCATAACCATTCAATTGGAAGTGAGTTGCGTATTCTTCTGCAAATAAAACTCGTTTCCGTTTCAATAGTTGAGCACGTAGACTCACTTCGTAACCAAGACAAACACCAACTTGGAAATGGCCTATTGAAGATCAGCGAAAGTGTACATAACACAAGATGCCATATATTCTGGTAGCTACATCAAAAGCACAATTAGAAAATGTGTTTTTAGGAGTGAAAACCACTGGAGTGAAAACCACTGTAGTGATGATGTTTTACACCTAATAGGGTCGTCAGTGAAATCGTGCAGTCTTGATCCAATTCCTGCCTCTCTTTTGTTAAAGTGTCTGGATTGTGTTTTACCCTCTTTGGTGAGAAATATCAACCTTTCTCTGTCTAAAGGTGCGTTTCCTGATTCTTAAAGTGGCTAAACTCACTCCTATTCTTAAAAAAGCTAATGCTGATCATGAAGTTTTTTAAAATTTCCGTCATGTTTCAAATCTTCAGTTTTTATCTAAACTGATTGAAAAGGCTGTGGCATATCAGCTTAATTGTTAGCTTGCTGAACATGATCTTCATGATTTGTTTCAGTCGGCGTATAAAGCTAAGCAATGAATGGGCGCGCTGTAGCAGTTGTTCATGATGTCTTACTTGATAGACGTGCTAATCGTTTTGGTGTCAGGGATGTTGTTCTAAGTTGGTTTAGTTCGTACCTCACGAATAGGAAGCAATTCGTTGGTATCAATGAGTCTTCCTCGAGCCTTGTCAACCTTGATGTTGGAGTGCCACAGGGCACAGTACTAAGGCCTCTTCTTTAGTTGCTCTATACTTCTCCATTAGCTGACGTTGTTAATTAAGCGTCATAATGTCAGTCATCATTTTTTACGCTGATCATTCTCAGTTGTATCTCTCGTTTAAGGGTAACCAACAGCTTGTACAATCAAGACAGTCTTTGAAACAATGTCTCACTGACATTTCATCGTGGATACTTGCTAATGGTTTGAAGCTAAATCATGATAAGACAGAGTTGATGTGCATCTACTCTAGGTTACTTAGTCGCCCTCCATTAGATGAGATCGTAGTTTGTGGTGAAACTATTGTCCCTTGTATTTCTGCTGTTAATTTAGGAGTGGTTTTCGATGAATGCATGACTGGGGAACTTCAAGTTAGCAAGATTTGCAAGTCGTCTTACTTCCACTTAGGAAATCGGTCTTCTATTAGTTATTTGATTTTCCTTTTTAATCATTTTCGTTTTTTTATCGACTGATTTGATATTTCTTTCATCATTTGATTTTATCATTATCAGTTCAATAATTGTTGTTTGAAATAATAATAATATTTTATAGATAGTTTATAGAATTAATAATAGTTATTGTATAATAGCATTCCATAGAATTTAATGTTTTTAAAATGTTTTATTGTAAATTACTATAAATTGTAAATTGTAAAGCGCCATGGACAGCGATACATGGATATGAGCGCTATATAAATAAAGTTATTATGATGATGATGATTATTATTATTGTTGTTATTATTATTTTTATTATTGTTATTACCTAGAACTGTGAGTGAGCACTGCTGCCATTGTCAACAACGGCTTGGGTCACGCGCAGACCATTCTGTTTTGTATGACACTGATTATTATCACCAAGATGACACTCAGGAAATTTGGCGAAGCAAAATCTACAGAGACAAAAATGTGTCTCTTTACCTTGTACCATTTTTAATTATTGTCTACGCGATTTGTTGTCTTTCAACTTGTGAGGAGTCGAGTTCTGCCTAGCAAAGTGAAAGATATTCTCTATTATGTACCTGGTGTACAAAAACAACTTACCTGAGCAAATTGCAGTTTTACTTGGAATCCCTAAAAATGCCAATAATCATAACTTAACACGCAAAAATTAAGACTTTTCCTAAGTGCGTTATAGCAGCATAATTGGAAGAAATAGTGTGAGGTACAGGGGCTCCATCGTATGGAACTTAATACCCAAAGCAATCAGGGAGTCCACGTCTTACCACCTTTTTTAAAGGAAGACTTAAACGTGGCTCAAGAATATTGGACAAAATACAATTCGAGAAAGATGCTTGTTTAATTAAATCAGAAGAACCTGATTCTTTATACTTTTAATTTATTTGAGAATTTGTTTTTTGAGATTGTCATAGACCCTTTGCATAAATGGCGCCCAAATTTGAATACCAATACTTGCTACATGCTTAGCCTCACATTCATGAGAAAAATCCTTTGTCTTGAAACATAAACACGAGGCTAAGGATGTATCAAGTATTGTTATTCAAATTTGGGCGCCATTTATGCAAAGGGTCTATACGCTTTTTAGATTACTTTCTTCTCAAATTTTTATTACCATCTGAGACTTTAAACATTTTATGTTTGTAAATTTCGCTAAGTAATTTTTAGTTAGTTAGGATTTTATGGTAGGTCCACACCAGCCCTCGAAGTGCCTCAGACTGACCTGCCTAACCAAAAATAAATTATGTCTGTGTGTACGTATGCAAATCGAGATGCGGCCGCTAACTGCGCGGATTTAGTCTCCTGAAAAATATTCTTCCCCGGTTTTAAATTGCTACCTGTCGGTTAGCTTAAATGTAAAACTGTTCTGATTGTAAGTAAAATGTGTATGTATAAGTATGTATGTAAGAATTGTATGCAGCCTTTTGCCCGTGCCCGAGCACCGTGCCCAATAATTAGCACGGGCAGTTACAAAAGTCGTGTCCACATTGTGGGTCCCCATTGAGCACCGTGCCCGGGTGCGGGTACTCGGGTACCAGTTGTGAACGACGGCTTAGCTTGTGGCTTTCTGTTTTGTTTGTAGTCGTCAACATTGTAATGTAAGTGGTATAATTTCCCCAACAGAAGAAAGAAGTAATCCTCGCTCTTAACTGGACAATTTTAGCAATTGTCACTTTTATAGCAAAACTTACAACTATTATAAATTTGAGTTAACGCGACAACCAACCATTTATAACACGTGTCACATACTATTCGAGCAAATGCTGCTGTCACGCTCAACGTTATCTTCAGCTCACGTGCAACTGTCGTCTGACGTCACCGGTGGGCAATCATACGCAGGCTTTTACACTGATAGTACAGTCATCATGATTGGTCGTCTTTTATATGCTAGTTCTTCATTCTAGCTGCTCTTAAATCCCCCACCTTAATCAATAATGGGCTCTCTACAGGAATGATTCCATGTTGTTATAGGTCTCTTTACTGAGCTTCCTGTTATATTGATAGCGTTGGTTTTCAAGCATTATTCAGTTGGATTAGAGCGGTTTTCAACTGAGTATCGAAAGTAATTAGCGAATTGCTTTGCTTTATGATCACTTCACTCAATGATTGGTTCAAAGTTCTCGTGCCACTTTTTTAACCAATCTAAAGTGAAACCAAAACCAATCGAGGCTCGCACGTGCACATTTTCCCGCGCTTTGTGTTGGCTACGTGTAATTACTTCGAGTTTTGATTAGTTGACCGGATTGTTTCCGTCCTTTTTGATTGGTCAAAGTAATTACTTTGGTTTTGGTTTTACGACGCTCAGTTTAAACTCGATCTAATATGTCTGAGTAGTTTATTGCAAAGGTTGCCCACTTTAGGAGTTGTCTTTCATTGCTTTCCTTTATGAGCCATCGATGTATTTAATCATTTGGTTTTGAAATTTATTGTTATTATTATTTTTTTTTGGTTGGTGCACATGTTCATCACCTTTTGTGTACGGTACAGAAAGTGCTTATGTTGCGCAACATTACTGAGGTGCTGTACTTGTTCCACTAAAATATTTCAAGTTCCTTATCATAGCTAGCCATTTTAAGATTTCTATTATTTCAATAAAACATGGCTTCGAGATGAAATGCTCCCATACAGGTCCCCCTTTGCCCCAGAGACTCACCTCTTTCTTTGTTACCATAACAACGAGATTAAGTTTGTATAGGATAAGGACCTCTTCCACTGGGGATCTTGACCCCTGGAGAGAGTTATAGGATAAGGACCTCTTGTGAGAGGGTATAGGAAAAGGATACAAAAATCTGGTGTTATCAGCGGAGTTGATATTGTAAATTGGCCACCGTACAGAGATTCTAAAAGCTGACGTTTCGAGCGTTTGTATTCGCTCTGACGAAGGGCTAACGCTCGAAACGTCAGCTTTTAGAATCTCTGTACGGTGGCCAATTTACATTGTTGATAAAACCAGGTTTTTGTATACTACTTCCCCACCGACGCAGCACCACAGTTTCTTTAGAAACTACCCCCTTCATTCCTTTATAGGAAAAGGACCTCTTTCATTGGGGATGCTCACCCCTTGGAGAGGGTTGGGGGTATATAAACCCCTGGCCCGCGGATAGGACAAGGACCTCTATAGTTGGAGAAGGTTGTGGGGATTATGTCCCACCAGCCAGAGAGGTTTGGGACCTTCTGGCTCTTTTTATTGTTAATTTGGAATCTTGACCTGTACAAGCTTTCTGGGAGTACTTTATCCCCAACCCCTCTTTGTCCCACAAATACGTTTGTTATATAGCTGGCGTTTTTCCCGCTACAGCGCGCCCATTCATTGGCTAGTTTATGGTCACATGACATCTAACCATGAAACTGTTTCCCGCCAAATGCCATGAGCGGGCAACATTGCGAAAACTATGAAGTCAAACGGGAAACAGTTCACTGTTACCCGCGAAATGTTGACCGCTGTTGCACGTGATCAGAGCGTGCAGTTGAAGGTGGCCTGATATTGTTGCTGGAATCTTCCCGCTTCTTTCAAAATGTTTGACCCATTTGTTTCCCTATATAACAAATCACTTAATGACTGGTCCCTCGGGAAACAGTACATTTTGTTTCCCTCGAATCTCAATGTTTCCCTCGGCTGCGCCTCGGGGAAACATTGAGATTCTCGGGAAACAAAATGAACTGTTTCCCGAGGGACCAGTCATTAAGTGTTTATTGTTGAGTTTGTTTTTTCGTAGGCTGCGGGTTGAGCGCATTAAAGACACCTGAAAAATTCAGGTGGCTTCCACGGGATTCGAACCCATGACCTCTGCGGTGCCGGTGCAATACTCTCCATCAACTGAGCTATGAAGCCACTCCGGCGGGGGGCAGATCAATTTCTTGGGCTCCTGTCTTCTTGTGAAAGGAATGATGAATGAAAGACAAAACAAGGAAGTGATCCTTGAAAAATATGATAGCAATGCCACACAAATTTGGATGCAACCCTGCATTGATAGTTCAGTGCAAACTCATGGCTATCAGTAAAATGACTGAAAATGACATTTTGCTGCGTTTTTTTTTTTGCAAATTTTTTTGCAAGATTTTATAACATGCATGACGTCTGAATGAATGTTTTGCGTGCGCTTTTAAACACTTGCATTCCATATTCACTTAAAATAGCGTAAAATATCTCTATTGCCTCAGTAAGGGACAAAGCACGGCAGCTATTTCGCAGCGTTAGCTCGTGAGAGCATAATTTTCTCAACTTTTTCGATTTTCCTTGACAGGGGTAAATTCTTCAGAACCATGCTCATTCATCGCCAATGGTTCAAGTGGGACGATCAATATCAGTTCACCATTCATCGCAGAAAACACTTGCACCTGGCTTATCGCAGCACCGCTTCACCGCAGCATAGCTTTGAATTTTACTACGCTTAATATCTTTAACGTTCCTCGCTGGGAAATCAGTTGGGTAGCCGCCTATGATGGAAGGGACATAAACCAAACCTTGCTTGGCAATTATACTGGAAAAAAGTGCCCTTTTACTATACATTCGAGTGGACCGTTTTTGTTGGTAGTTGCAGCAACTACCTATTCAAGCTTTGTAGCACATTATACTTCTAGTTCAAGAAAAGGTAATTTACCAAACAGTTTCTCATTATCATCACCTGTATATCGAAACCTTAAAGTACCTATCACCCTTAGCCAGTGATAATGAATTCTGACAATATACGTCCACCAAAGACATCCCGTGAAGAAACAACTATTGTTGTCTGCTTAGATTTATTTTTATAAGCGGGCAAAATTCGCCAAAAGACCTTATTTCCCGTCATTTTGAATTCAAAAAGCAGTAGTTGAAAGCCTGGGAACTAACTAAATTGTGACGTCAACCCGGTATCTTATTGACACCTGCTGACCTTTATTCTCATAAATCTAGCAAGAAAGTATGCCAGAAAAATGTGTCTGGTAGATTTTCTGCATTTCCAGATGTGTAGAAAGGTATACAGTGCCACTCGAAAGTTAAGCGAACAACGCAGATGCAAAATTAACGCGTTAAATATGCGGATACGCGCTTTGCGTCTAAAGTTGCGTATAGTATAGTCGAATACAAGTTTGTGTCCTTTCGTTTACGTACCGAGACAAAAGAAGAAATTGCATGACCGCGGACAAGTCGAAAATTTAAACATAGAACGTCGCTTCGAGTACTATCAAATTTCGATCAGCAAATGGCGGCGATGAAAACATCTACAGTGCATTATTTCCCGGATTATTCGGAAGTTTAAGACCCTCACTCCACGTTGTGCAATACCAGCGGTGTTAAATTTCATCACTTTTCGTTTCCATGCAATTTAAAAAGGTCTAGAAAAAGAAGCGAAATTAAAATATCCTGCATTGTTTTCCGATTAATTCTTGACAAAGAGTTCAATGCCGTTTAATTAACTGGCGTCGCTTCGATAATATAGAAGCCAGTACCTGGCGCTATATATCCTAGAAATATTTTGCGACGGGATAATGTAAACAGAGTGATCACAGGGCTCAACTCTGAAAAAGCCCATTTCACTCAATTCTTTATAAATATAGCCAGCAGTCGCTCAAGGTTTTGATATATTGGCAATGTAGTTATTATTATTTTTTTAATGGACGAAAATCAGCCCTTCCTTTTTTTTCTTTAATTACTGCTAGTAAATCGACTGCCTGTTAAAAAAACCTTGCTGTTCATCAGGGATATTACGCCTGCCATTTAGGCAATTCTCTTTTAAAGTTATGTCAAACGGAAACATTATAGCGACAAATGAACTGGCATTTGCTAAAAACGTGGATCAAATGTTTGCCTTGAATGAAATAGACGTAGGAGCGGTTCAAAGTCAGTGAACTCTACGAACAACTCTCAAGGTGAGTGGTAAGAGATGAACCGGTGAGTTATTCACGCTATACCCTTTTTCGATCATGACCGTCCATGGCGAAAAGGCGTAGAGAGAAGTGGATTGAGTTTGATTACCAAAAGAAAGCAAAATGGGAGGCAACTAAGAACAGTTCTCTGTATTCACCACGAAGCACTTCACTAAGGAGGACTTCCAGCGTCGCATATAGTCCTGGGCTCATCCCAAAACGAACAAGCCAATAGTTGCGATAGTTGCCATTGACTTTCATACATTTTTTCAGCCAGATTAGTGAAGTTTCATATTGAATCGCATATTGTTCTTTATTTTGTTCTCAGTGCATGAGCGGGCGGAATTCAACAAATCTTGCAATCTGATTGATTCCAGGAGCGGGCGGAATTTTCTCACCAGATCCTCTCACGGCAGGCGGAATCCTAACCTTGGTTGCGTGACCTTGTGTGATGACCTTAAATCTCCATTGTTTTTTACACCGAATCCGTACACATACAAAAGTTACTTTTTATTAGACAAGAGGTTTGGAAATATAATTCAAATAAAAATATTTCTCTTCGAAACGTTCAGTTTGTAAGTCAACAATTTAAAAAGTGATTTCAGAGAGGAAGGGAGAGAGAGGAAAAAAAAAAAAAAAGAAGTTATTTACCAGCGAAGGGTCGGTCCATATGGCGAAAAACTGTGACCTCGGTCTTGAAAAAGCTTCCCTCAGGCTGCAACCTCGGGTAGGATTTTCAAGGCCAAGGTCACAGTTTTTCGCTATACGGACCCCCCAGCTGGCAAATGACAAATACAGTGGAACCCGGTTAATACGGACACCAAGGACACAGGCCATAGTGTCCGTATTATCTGGGTGTCCGTATTAAGCGGGCTCTCAGAGAAAATGTCAGGACTATGAAAGGACTATACATGTACGTGAACACCCAGAGGAAACAGGCTGTTCAAAATCAAATATGTTACACTTCTTTGTTACCGTTTTTTAGAAATAAAATATTATTAACCCGTAAAAATCTGTCCTTATTTCAACATGGTACAATGTCTACAATTATCACATAATTATGACAATGAAAATAGACAGTGTGCAGATAACCAGTGTCCGTAAAGCGGGGTTGACAATATATGAGAGTTTGTGACTTGGGACACAGAAAAGTGTCCGTTGTCCGTATTAACCGGTGTCCGTATAAAGCTGGTTGATTTTAGAGAAAATATATGAGCTTTTTGTCGAGACAAACAAAACTGTCCGTTATAAGCGGGTGTCCGTAGAGCGGGGTTCCACTGTTTGTCTTTCTTGTGTTGTGGAGATACCGGGTGCCGCTAGTGCCAGTCTTAAATTCGGAAATCTTGATTTCGAGTGCTTTTCAAAATCGCAGATTCCTTCCAATCCCGTTTTTTCCCTTTCTTATTGCTTGTTTACTATGTCTACTTGTGATTGTCACTTTCACGCTAACGGCGAGATCCTCGCTGTACTTCGAAGCCATCCGTACTTTCACTTTACTTGTTACATTCGCGAACGATATGAAGGACAGAATTCACTCGACATAAAAAACAACTTGCTTTAATCGCGAACCTCGCATTACCCCCGGTTTGTTGTCGGCAAAGGCGTGTGTTCCGATTAAAGCAAGTTGTTTTTTATGTCGAGTGAATTCTGTCCTTCATATCGTTCGCGAATGTAACAAGTAAAGTGAAAGTACGGATGGCTTCGAAGTACAGCGAGGATCTCGCCGTTAGCGGTCTGTTAGAGCTTGGTCATGAAGGCGTTTCTAGACAATATGTTTCCCACATGAAAAATTCTAGAAGTGGTTATCTGTCATGGTTAACGAGATTGTATAATGAAGTTGAGAGGTTGATGGGTGATTCTGGTCGAGTTGAGGAGGTTTTGTTAAAAAAGGACTTAATTAATACCACGTTTTCACGCTTTGAGGACATTCATTTCTCTATGTTGGCACTTCTTCCAGACCACGAAGAAAGAAAGTCCTTTGAAGATTCATTTGCGGTTCAGGTTGAGAGGAGACAGAACTTTATGGATCGATCGGGAAGCGTTTCGTTCTACACCCCCTGTGGAACCTGAGGATTCCATTAGTCAAGCGGCTTCACTGATTTCGATCAAGGGTCGCCCGAATTCCAAGTTGTCAAAGTCGTCAAAGAGTCTCGCAAGTATTAACAGTCAAGCGTCAAGTACATCAAGTGCGCGACTTCGAGAAGCTAAGGAGCGCCGTGAATTAGCTCACCTTAAGCTGCAGCAACTGAAATTAACTCAAGAACTTGAGCAAAGGCGAGCTCAGTTGGAGAACGAGGCACAGAGACTTAAATTGATTCATGAGTTCGAATTGGCAACCGCGAGCGAGAAGGTATGGTCAGACCCAGTTTTCGATCCTGTAGCGCTTGATGCCCCTCAAGGGAGTCTGGGAAGTTCTCGCCAAGGGCCCGGGGGGCCAGAAGGGTTTCCTAGGTCCGGTTCTGCTCCGACGCCAAGTGCTACGAGCGAGCCGGTAAGGCAAGCTATTTCTTCTCCGGTAGAATCAGTAGTCACGAAGAGTCATAGCTTAAACCCATTGGCTGCCGGATGGAGTAGCAGGTTACCAACATCGCCTATCAGTAGCGCTCCTCAACCCTCTCACGCAGACCAAAATGAAAGTAAGGTGGAAGATCTGGTCAGGACCTTAGCGTCAGCCTTAGATGTAGGTTTCAATATCCCTAGAGCTGAGATATTAACATTCGATGGAGATCCGTTGGAGTATTGCCAGTTTATTCATAATTTCGATGTCAACATTGGCAGTTTGATTAGCGATCCGCGAAAACGGTTGGCGTATCTTATCCAGTATTGTAGGGGTGAAGCCAAACAAGTTATTGAGAACTGCTGCATGTACGAGTCAGAACGTGGTTATAAGAAAGCTAGAGAGATCTTGTATCATCAGTTTGGAAGACCTCACATTGTTGCTCAAGCCCATGTAAACCAACTAACCAAGGGTCAGATGATAAAGCCAACTGACGGATCAGCGTTGCAGAAACTTGCTCGTCAGATGCTAAAATGTGAGATCACCTTGTCTCAAACCGGTTATGATGCAGATTTAAATAACTCTGAAACGTTGTTGAAAATTATGGATCGCCTACCCACGCGTCTTCAGACTAAATGGGCTGAGCGGGCAGAGAACATTTTCCGTGATGGGGGACGCCCACGTTTTTCCGATCTCACCGCTTTTATTCAGCGAAGCGCTGATATTGCAAGTAACATGTTTGGTCAGCGCTTGAATGTGAACAGTTCGAGAGACAGAAGCAGTAATAGACCTCAACAGAGAAATAGGAATGATACCCCGCGTCGAGGTACAACCCTGGCTGTGAGAAGTGTTAGTGCTCCAGAGAGTTCACACGAGAGTCCACGCGAGATAAGGAACAATGTAGTTGTCCATCCACGCGATCTTTCGGATCGAGATTCGAGCAGGATCACACGCAGAGATGTAACCACAGATAAATGTATCAGCCTTGGACCTCGCGACGTCACGCGTAGTTACCCTCCTCCTGAAGTCTGTACTTCCAGTTCGCATTGTCCTTTGTGCTTAAAGTCACACTTCTTGAAGGACTGCATAGCCTTTAAAGCGAAGACTTATCAGGAACGCCTCGATCTCTTGTTCCAAAAGCATATTTGCAGAAACTGTTTGGTACCTGGTCATTACGCGAAGGGGTGTGTGCAGCGGTAAGAGCGTGCGAAAGGTCTGGTTGTGTAAGAAAACATCACACCCTACTGCATCCCCCGGATGGGGCGCGTGATAATAACGACGTAGATCACAGAGTAGTTTCACACCAAGCGTCGGCCGCGGCATCAAACGGCATCATTGGGGCCGGCAGGAAACGGGTCTGCCTTCGAGTTATCCCTGTACGCGTTCAAGGTTTATGTAACGGTCGGGTCATTGAGACATACGCATTGTTGGATGACGGTTCAGACGTGTCACTGTGTGATCATCGACTATTGGAGAAGCTTGGTTTGAATGGGATAAACCGGCAGTTTACTCTCGCTACCCTTAGTAACACTGAAGAACAAAGTGGGTTGGAGGTTGGTCTGAAGGTCAGCAGCATAGATGGTGTAAAGGATCTCTGCCTGTCTAGAGTGTGGTCTGTTGAAGGAATTCCTGTGTCAGAGAAGAGCATTCCAGTACCTGATGATTTAAGGCGATGGCCCCATCTCCGAGATTTGAGTTTTCCCCAGATTGATGATCAGACAGTAATGCTTTTGATTGGCGGAGATTGTCCCGAGGCATTTTGGGTGCTAGACGAGAGGAAAGGGGCAAGTGATGAACCGTATGCAGTCAGGTTCCCGTTAGGATGGACCCTATTGGGCCCAGTTGGTCCCACGAATCCTCACGAAGAATTTCACGTGAACTTTGTGCGTTCCCTGGATGACGACGACTTGCTTCAGTCGCAAGTGAAGAGGTTCTGGTTGACTGACTTTGGTGAAAGTTTAGCTGCATCTGAAGTGTGCATGTCATTGGAAGACAAACGAGCCTTGAAGATTATGAATGAGACGGTTACAAAAACAGATGGTCATTATCAGGTCGCGTTGCCTTGGAGAAATCGACCGCCCTCGATTCCGAACAACCGTTGTTTCGCTGAATCGAGGCTATGTTCGCTGAAGAGACGACTTCTAAAGGATGAAGACCTTCATGGGAAGTACAACACTACTATGGACGAATATTTGTCTAAGGGTCACGCAGTAAAGATTCCTCTACGAGAACTGTCTGTTGAGGGAAAGATCGTCTGGTACCTTCCTTATCATCCAGTTGTCCACGCCAGGAAACCGGACAAGGTTCGTGTAGTTTTTGATTGTGCCGCCAAATACCTGGATACCTCACTGAATGACCAGTTGATGCAAGGACCTGACCTGAACAATAACCTGATCGGTGTTTTGATGCGATTCCGAGAGGAGAAGTTCGCTGTAATTGCTGACATAGAGTCCATGTTCCATCAGGCCAGAGTTGATCCACGTGACCGTGACGCTTTGCGTTTCCTCTGGTGGCCGAATGGAGAACTACACAGCACCCCAGCAGAGTATAAGATGACGGTCCATGTCTTCGGAGCTACGTCGTCCCCAAGTTGTGCCTGTTTTTGTCTGTTGAGAACAGCAGAAGACAACAAGGATACCTTTCCGAGCGAGATCGTGAATACAGTAAAAAGGAATTTCTACGTGGATGACTGCTTAAAGTCTATCAGAACACGTCACGATGCACGGCTACTTGTGAAAATGTTGACTGAGCTGTTATCACGGGGTGGATTCAGCTTAACGAAATGGATGAGCAATGAGAGAGAAGTCTTGGCAAGCATTCCTCCGAGTCGACAAGCGAAATCTGTTGTTAACTTGGACCTTGACGAGATGCCCACGGAGCATGCTCTAGGAGTACAGTGGAAAGTTCAGACCGATGAATTCTGTTTTAAAGTCATTGCCAAGGAAAGACCACCAACCCGACGAGGTATATTGTCAGTCGCAAGCTCGGTTTATGACCCCCTTGGGTTCTTGGCGCCCTTCACATTGTCAGCGAAGTTGATTCTGCAGGAGTTATGTAGGAAGAAGATTGGTTGGGATGAGAAGGTAGAAGGTCAAGCTCTGACTGGAAAGATTGGCTAGCCGCTTTACCTAAATTGTCGGAGGTTGCAGTAAGAAGATGTTACAAACCTGACTCATTTGGAGAGGTCAGTCACGCTCAGGTCCACCATTTCTCTGATGCATCCCAGTGCGCCTACGGAGCAGCTTCCTATTTACGCATGATTGATACGGATGGTAACATTCATTGTTCATTTGTCATCGGAAAGTCTCGTCTGGCGCCCCTAAAGGCGATCACAATACCTCGCTTGGAGCTGTCGGCAGCAGTGGTATCTGTGAAGTTGGATAATATGATCCGGAGAGAGCTTGATCTGCCCATCGAAGAGAGCATTTTTTGGTGTGATTCCACTTCTGTCATTCAGTTGATCCAAAATCAGTCTAAGAGATTTCAAACCTTCGTGGCAAACCGCCTGTCGATTATTCATGACGGTTCTTCTCCTGATCAGTGGAGATATGTTGACTCGAGATCCAATCCTGCTGATGATGCCTCGAGGGATCTAACTGCAGAACAGTTAATCCGTAATAAGCGTTGGTTGCATGGTCCTGAGTTTTTGTGGAAATCAGATGAATGTTGGCCCTCCCCTGGCACAATACCGAACATACCAGATGATCACCCAGAGGTGAAGCATGAAGTTCAGACGTACGTGATTTCACACAAGAGCATCATGCATTCATTTATAGAGCGCTATTCTTCCTGGAATCGTCTCAAGAGGGGAGTTGCGTGGTTGTTGAAGTACAAGCTTTTCCTACTCAGCAAAGTGCGACATCATGATGAAGGAAATCATTTAGGGCCAATTAAGGAAGAGCTCTCGGTAGATGATCTAAAAAGGGCTGAAAAGGAAATTGTTGTGTGTGTTCAGAGAGAAGCCTTCAAAGAGCATTTTTTTCAAGTGATGAAGTCAAAAAGTCCCCTTCGCAAGTTGTGCCCGATACTGATCGATGGAATCTTATGCGTAGGAGGTCGATTGCAAAACTCACCTATTCCAACTGAGGTCAAGCATCCAGTTCTCCTTCCCAAAAAACACCATGTAACGGATTTGATTGTTAGGAAGTACCATGAAGAGTTAGCCCATGCTGGTAGAGAACACGTGTTATCTTCCATAAGACAGAAATTTTGGATAGTCAAGGGTCGTGTGGCGGTGCGCCGTGTGTTAAGAGAATGCCTTTTCTGCCGTAAGAGAGCTTCACCAACAGGGGAACAAAGGATGGCGGACTTGCCTTTGGAGCGCCTAACCCCAGACCGACCGCCCTTTACGTTCGTAGGCATTGACTACTTTGGCCCGTTTCTAGTGAGACTTAAGCGCAGCAGTGTAAAACGCTACGGATGCTTGTTTACTTGTCTAGCCTCCAGAGCTGTCCACATTGAGATTTCGCACTCTTTAGACACGAATTCGTTCATTGACGCCCTGCGAAGGTTTATTGCCAGGAGAGGAAGTCCCGAAATCATCAGAAGCGATAACGGTACCAATTTCCATGGTGGCGAGCGAGAACTGCGAAGTGCACTGTCAGAATGGAATCAACAGAAGATAAATGCGTTTACAAGTCAGCGCGAGATCAAATGGATCTTCAACCCACCGACAGCCAGTCACATGGGAGGTGTTTGGGAAAGAATCGTTCAATCAGTCAAGAGAATCCTCAAGGCCCTTCTACGAGAGCAACTTGTCAACGATGAGTCACTTCTGACCCTAATGGCTGAGACTGAATCAGTCATAAATTCTCGCCCTCTAACCCCAAACCCAGACGACCCAATAGATGCTGAGCCTCTCCCTCCAAGTCATTTGTTATTACTGAGGTCAAACCAACCGATTCCCCCTGGAGTTTTCTCCGAGCAAGATCAGTACTGTCAGCGACGTTGGCGGCAAATACAGTACCTAGCTAACATTTTCTGGAAGCGTTGGCTCCGAGAATATCTGATCACGTTGCAGCAACGCCACAAGTGGAGCTATGTTAGCCGAAACCTTAAGATGGGCGACTTGGTTTTGCTCACAGAGGAGAACACCCATCGGGGTCAATGGCCCTTAGGTCGGGTTACCAGAGTCCACAAAGCTAAAGATGGTCACGTGCGTTCAGTGGAGATTAAAACGAAAACCGGTTCCCTAATCAGGCCCATTACAAAGCTGTGTTTCTTGGAGAACTTTCCCATGTCCGCATAAATTTTGAGTGAAATAAACTGTTTCTATCAAGTAGTTTATTTGGGGCCGGAATGTTGCGGACAGTTTATAACTCCATTTTGTATGCGAATTATTATTACTGTTATCCTTTTTTGTGTCATATTCTTTTCAACTCAAGTAACACTACCTCGTTAGTGAACAGAATCAATTTAATGTCTCAGGAGTTTTCTCGTTATTCCCCAAGGGGCCAATTAGTAGAACTATATTAGGACCGAAAATTTTGTTAAATTGTTTTTTCGTCCTGTTCAACTGAGTGACTGTTTAACCGAGTACTCTTTTTTCCTGTCTTGTTGCGCACATTCGGTAAGCCTTGTCATTTGTTAAATAATCTTTTTAGTTTACGTTTTACGTAGTTACAGTCCTAACTTATATTACTGTATTTCTTTCTTTTCGTAGCGAACCTCGCATTACCCCCGGTTTGTTGTCGGCAAAGGCGTGTGTTCCGATTAAAGCAAGTTGTTTTTTATGTCGAGTGAATTCTGTCCTTCATACTCATAATTTTTCTGTAGACTTCTTTAAAGTGGCTCAATGCAGTTTCCGGCACTTTCCAAGACGTAGATTTTTGATGGGTCATAATTACTACTATTTATCAATTGATGCTACAATTATGGTATCAAAATACTGCCCAATCACTAGCAAACTCGTTGGTATTATTTTTGTGACACAATAGGTTACCATAGCAATACTATGACCTGCAAAAAACACCCTTACTTTCAGCTATAAGTGCTTACATTTAAAAAACGGCACGGTGAAATTTTCTCTTATTACAGAATTTTGATTAGCAGGATAAGATGTAACTTTTGGCAAAGTTTAAAAAAATTCTGTACATGGGGTTCAGAGCCGTCTTCATTTTTCGAAAATATTAGGTGGCTCTAAACCCCATGTACAGAATTTTTTTCAACTTTGCCAAAAGTTACATCTTATCCTGCTAAGCAAAATTCTGTTATAACAAAAAATTTCACCGTGCCGTTTTTGAAATATAAGCGCTTAAAGCTGAAATTAGGGGTGTTTTTAGCAGGTCATAGTATTGCTATGGTAACCTATTGTGTCACACCAATAATACCAACGTGTTCACCAGTGATTGGGCAGTTTTTTTGATACCATGATTGTCGCATCAACTGATGAAGAGTGGCTATAATGACACATCAAAGTCTTGGAATGTGTTGAAAACTGTTTTAAGCAACCTCAAATAGGTATATAACATATATGAAACTAGTTTGCAGAAATCTGCTTCTGTAATTTTTTTTTGACCAATTTTCTTTCGACACCGCATAAGGACCTGAGATGCTTGTGAAATATGCGAATTTTGTCAAAATTCAACCGATTGCTCCGGATAAAAGAGCGCGTCCCAAAGCTTCCAATTTACTAGTTATTTTAATTGAACCTTTATCTTTAAAATAATACAGGTTAGAATCATGCACACTTTTTTGTATAGAAAATCCGAGGGAACACACTAAACCCCTTAGACCCACTTAGCGAAACATGCGATTTTAGCCAAATTCAGTGGATTAACTCTCAAAAGTGGCTCACACTTACTGGCTCTCCTGTATATCATTGTGTAGTTCCATCCATCCTCGGAGACCCAGGGGCAGTTAGTCGAGACGAGACGAGAATCGGGACTGGCGTAAAGTTTTCAAGTAAGGCGAGAAGAGCCCCTGGGAACATACCTTTAACGGGCGAGTTCCAGAGCGAATTAAATTCTGATTTTCTGATTGGGCGGAAATTTCCGCAATTGTCTTTTTTCCGCCCAATCAGAGAACCTCATACAATGAAGTCAGATCGTGATTCCTTATATTAAGTGATACATGCTACATCAACGGTCCCCATTTTTTTGGGTTTCGACAAAACACTGAACCCCGGTCAACTGACCCCCCTACTGACCCCTTACTGTCGCCACTACTGACCCCTATAAAATCAATGGGAAAATGAAAATTGAAGAAAGCCCAGAACTATCAATGGGACCCGATTCAAGTTCATCAATAAATTTAGCTTACCTGAAACTTTCAAGATGGCGGACCCGTTGCAGAATTCCTACTCTTGGTCTCCTTTTACTGTTTAGTAAGAGAAGCCTTAACCTTAACTCGTGCTATCAATTTTTGGTAGTTATTATTAAAAATAAATTTTGTTTCAGTTTTAAACACAGAGAAACAATGTTCATGTGTGTACACTGGCTTTTTGCATCATTTCCATGAATATTCCTTTTCTGTGTATACCTTTACACATCCTTTATTTCTTGTACCTGGGCACACTGACAAAGAGAGGTTTGGCTGTTTGCTTCACTTTTTTTTGTTTTCCAATTAGATTAATCACTAGGCAATTAAGGCTCAAAAACACCTGTCACATGATCCCCCAACGTTCCACCTTCGTGCTTCAGATACTTAACAATTATTCCATGAGCGCACGTTGGATATGATATGGTAAATAGCCAACGAGGCGCGTAGCGCCGAGTTGGCTATAAGCACTCGCATATCCAACAAGCGCAAATGGAATAATTGTTTCAATAAATTCCTTAAACTCCAAAAGTTTGGAAGTGCGAAATACGAGCGAAAAAAGAGAGAAAATCCTAGCGAAATCCAAAAAAAGTTGATGAAGATGCGATGTTGTGTAATACCTCGTGGTCAGACAGATGCAGGCTCATCACAAAAACATTTGTTACCTTTTCGCGTATCTCTAAGCTTCGAAAGTGATCCAAACTTTCCACAAAAACGTTTTTCTTTTGCTTTATACCGAAAGAAATTTCGCTTTCTGGCGTAAACGTTTTAAGTTTAGCAACGCTAAGCGCAATCATTTACCATATAAGGTCAAACTAAAGTATATGAGCTGATCGTATAAACTCTTGTTCTTAGGCCATCGCAGCTTGATTAAGAAAACAACAGCGGTGATAAACATTGTATTCCAACGCATTTTTATAAAACTTGACGTTTCGTATGCTAGTCAACACACATTTTCAAAAGTGACCGTTACATTTTTTTGAAAACTATATATATATATATATATATATATATATATATATATATATATATATATATATATATATACACGAGTTCATTACGTTTGTTTAGTGTTGATAGTTCGGGTCGGCAGATGATTAGGAATTTTGGACCCTCAAAGACAACAAGATCGAACACTTTATTTCCTGGCGCATTCTCTCATCGCACTCGCCGTACAACAGCTCAAGCAAAAGATGTAACCTCTGCCTCAAAGAAAAATTCCTAATCATCGCCGACCCGAACTATCAACACTAAACAAACGTAATGAACTCGTGTCTTCTTGCCGCCACAGAAACAAAGCCCTCCTGCGCAATAACTAAACTTAATTTCGCACTGCATAAATTAGACAAACTATATTGTATATAAGCAATGGTAAAGTTTATTC
>NW_027179775.1:185000-192500 GCF_036669935.1 Montipora foliosa
ACCAAATGGCAGCCAAAACATTTAACACAATTCAGTAGCTGAAGGATGGAACTACACAATGATATGCAGAAGAGCTAGTAAGTGTGAGCCACTTTTGAGAGTTAATCCACTGAATTTGGCTGAAATCGCATGTTTCGCTAAGTGGGTCTAAGGGGCTTAGTGTGTTCCCTCGGATTTTCTATACAAAAAAGTGTGCATGATTCTAACCTGTATTATTTTAAAGATAAAGGTTCAATTAAAATAACTGGTAAATTGGAAGCTTTGGGACGCGCTCTTCTATCCGGAGCAATCGGTTGAACTTTGACAAAATTCGCATATTTCACAAGCATCTCAGGTCCTTATGTGGTGCCGAAAGAAAATTGGACATATTTGTTATACACCTATTTAAAGAAGTCTAAAGAAAAATTATGAGCGAAATCAATTTCGAGGGCAAAACTCGACATGAGGATCTTACAGAGACTTGCTCTTAATTGACCGCTTCCCATAGGGGCTTTTTAGGGCCAATGAAATACAACCAACGAAACAACAGAACACAACAACTACAACCGTTAAGAATCCCAACTGGTCGGAGACAAACCAGTTGGCTATTTACAAGTGCAGCTAGGAAGTTGAACTAGGGACTACCAAGAACAAATTCAACGAGCAGTCAGAGCGGGTCTTGAACCCGGGATCTGCGGATCTCAAGGCTAGCGCCCTAACCACTGGACCACACTGCCTCCATATTATGGTTCCGCATCACATAGATATGTCTCAGCTGACAAACAGTGATCAGTTAGCTGGTGTCACAGAAATGTTTGGATTTTCAGATTCCATTCTCAGATATGAGATATTCGTTTTCCATTGAAGGCGGTCGTTATATAGTTAGAACAGCTGAACTTTCATACTCTTATTAGAAATAATGTAAACCTATTTCTTGGGAATCCGAAAGGGAATCCGATGTCTAGAAGTAGTATCAAATCCAGCGTTTCTGAAACATCCATTTTCTCTGTTTGATTCCTCGCCGTCCTAAGGGCCTTTGGGAGTTAAATTGATTCATTTTGAACTTGGCGCGTGCATATTAATTGACTCTAAGATCCGCCTCTATGAACAATGGCAATGTTTCGCTTCATTTAATCATGAAATCAGTAATAGCTGTGAAAATCGTGGTCAATGTCTCGCTCGTTTCAACATTGTTGTCTTGAAGGTAGTTTTTTAAGCAACTGAATGGGTTTAGGTGTTAGTGATCCTTTTATATATTTTATTCCATTCGAACGGATCGAATATTGAATAATTATTTCCAACAAACAAAAGACGTTCCACTGGGCATAGTTAATCTAGGGACTGCCAGTGCGTACATCCATTAACTATGCACTGGGACACTAGCAAATCGCGGACAAAATATAAAATGAAAGAGGCTTTTTCTTTGATGAGGCTGTGTAGACAACCGGCAATTAACGGAAAAATGCTTCGTGAACTCGCTATACAGGTCTGTTTTTCCAAAAAAAAAAAAAAACATCGATCTGATATTTACACATTGCACTGGTTTATTTCAAGATTTTTCTGGGTAGCGGGTAGCGGATAAAGCATGAGAAAATAAGCAAGCATTAAGCCCGCGTAACTAAAACTTTCCACGCTTTTCTCCAAAACTCTTCTATTCTGATGGTCTGTTGAACCAAATAAACTCATATCAACAAAAAAGAATTGTTTGCCATGTCACTTTCAATGAAGCGAACAGTCCGCTCTTCAATCTCTAGTGTTATTGTTCACTTTCCGCACCTTGAAAATTTATTCTGCTCATCTTAACGTTTGATTGACAGTTGCGGAATTCGGCGAAGGGACTCTAGTATTCCCAAAGCTAAATCAGTTGACCGATCATATCCCACCAGTGCTGAATGCGTGTTTCTTTATGCCGGACTTGTCACATATTTCGCACTGCAAGTAAATGTCACGGAAGACAATAGAATTCTGCGCAATGCTCTGAATATTTAGTCCAGGAGCTGAGACCGGAAAAAAGGGGTTTCGCTCTCCCATCACCACAGAAAAGGTCTGATAACGGATTTTGATAGAACAACACCTCCTGAATAACGCCAGGTAGTTTGTAGGGTCGATTTGTGGTATAGGTTTTGAGTTAAGGGGGTGTTTTCTGACGTCACTGTAAATCTCACATGAAAGCGAGGGTAACAAGCTGATGGGCATTTTCTGACGATTTTTTTACTAAAAGTGTCCCGGCATGACTCTAAAGTTTGTGTTAACGTTATCTGAGGATACAAGAAATACCGCTGTGGTGATAACTTAGGTCACGTGACCTACCACATGACACAAGACAAATAAAACAGGCGTTGCATTACTGGTAGACAGTTCTCTTTACTTTTTTCTTGGTACGGCACACTTTACAGAGTATTAAGGTCATTAAATTCAAATTCCCCTGCAACTTAATGTATCTTTTGGGCAAGAAAAAACTTCACTTCTCCTTACTACGCTTCCTGCTTAGATTTTGGGTTCCGCGAGACACCACAGGCATCCCGGTCAATTGTAGGTAAGTAAGTAAGTAAGTAATTAAGTAATTAAAGACTGCAAAGACTTAATTAATGCTGCAAGATTGAATGCATCAGACAGAACCCTAGAAATTGTCTGGTCTTAACCCAGGCTTTTGAATCATGCCTTGAAACAGGGAAAAAACTGGCAAACAAACCGTTTCTGGTGAGCCAAAATTTCAATGTACGTATTTCACTTTGTTTTTGCTGCCATTTCTCCTTTTCAATAAACGCGGTTAAATAGTGTATTTTTTCATTTTAAAGAAAAAAAATGTGCTTATCCGCAACGACAATTTTAAAATTGGCTTTTAAACCGCAAGAAATATTCTCTTTTGATAAAACCATACTTAAGGGTCTCGATTCCATGTATTGTGATGAAATCGAGGCTGACGAAATCCAATATGGCCGCGCCCATGCCTTGATGTGGTCTGTAAGTATCTGTAAATTTTATTCATATATTTCTTCTTTTGTATCTCAAACAAGCAATTTCTATCTTGGTAAAGCCACTGATAAGCTAATTTTGCCGGCAGTATTCTAATAATTTTCCATTTTTTGTACCGAAATGATATTTTTTCTCGTCACTTTTTTTGACAAAACCAGACTTCTTTATTATTATAACTGGAGTATGTTATGGTTTAAAGCATTTTGAAACATATCGTTAAGGTAATAAGTATGAATACCGTGGAATGCTTTTTGCTAATTAGCAAGATATTATAGCGATGGTAATTTTTAAGAAAAATTGCACCGTGTAGTTCTTTTAGTTTAGTATTCAGAGTATTCTACGGTTCTTTGGTTGCTTAAACTTGTTAGAAAGGGCAAACGACATTCTCATTGCGTTTTTAACAGTGTAGAATGTGACCAATCTCTGAGAAATATAAGACCGGTAGGAGTTCGAGTCATTTGTTGTTGGAATGAGCATAGTTCGAGTGCTAAAAAAGCAAATGAAGTAAACCCTTGCAAATACGTGTTTAATTTTTGCTTTTCATGTTAGCTCATATGGCTAGTCAAAGAGAGGATAACGAGGATTTCCTGCCGGGAATAAAACGAAAAAGGATAGAAGAGAAATCACCACCACAGAAATGTATTATCTGCCAGGACATTCATGGTGAGAATCTCAGGAAAGGCAAGGCTATCGAAACTTTCGTTAGTGCTGCAAAGCGCCGTAGGGATGAAGTTTATAGTAGGCTTTCAGGAGAGGTAGATGATCTTGCCAAACGAGATGTATACTGGCACTCGTCTTCTTACTCTAGCTACACAAGCGAGCAGAATATCCGCTACGCTACTGCAGCTCAACATCATACTGATGAAGAGGTCTGAGGCAGCAAAGGAAAGGAAGTTCAATCAAGAACATCCCGTTCAAGTGTTAACCCCACTGACTGGTCAAAATGTTTGTTTTGTCGTAATAAGACACACAAAAAAGTAGCAGCGATGTACAATGTCTGCACTTTTGAAGCCAGTGAAAGAATCAGGAAAGCCGCCGAGGTAAAAGGCGATGAGCGAATGTTGCATTGTCTCCTTAGTGTAAATAACGATTTAATTGCCGCCGAAGCCAAATATCACAAAGATTGTCTTTCCTCTTACGTGAGCAAATCCAACTTAAAGCATCAAGGGTTTGATGATGGCGTGTCTGTGCATGAAGCCGCTTTCAAAGAGCTTGCACAAAGTATTGGTCACTGCATCCTTGAAGAATGTAAAGCATACGACATGTCAAGTCTTTTGCTAAAGTATCAAGATATCTTGAAAGAACGTGGAGGTGATGGTGCAAGCTACACTAAGCATCGCTTGAAAGAACGCTTGAAGAGATACTTCGGGTGTGACATTGAATTTTTCCAACAAGCCAACAAGTGCAAATCAGAAATTGTCTACTCTAGTGCTTTGTCTATACATGATCTTATAAACGAAGCAGCAGCGAGCAAGGTGAAGACCACAGCCTCTAATTCTGGGAATTACGAATCAGCTGACTACCAGCAGATAAGGAGTGTTGCAGGCCGCATAAGAGAGAAGATCAGGAAGAGCAATGGAATCAAATTGCGTCCACTTGATGTCAAGGAAATATCCTTGGAGACCGCAAGGAAAATAGTCCCCCCCATTCTGTACATGCTGTTACGTGAGATCATCTGTCCGAGTGAGATAAAAGAGCCTGAGATTTCAACTGCGTGTAAAAGAATTGAAGATGAGCACAAAGTGTTAACTATCTCACAAGACATTATCCACTCAGCTTCAAACGCTAGAGTGAAACTTCTCAAGCAAATAGGTCTGGCCATGGCTGTACACCACCTCACGGGCTCAAAGGTGTTGATTACCCTGCTAAATCGCATGGGACATTGCTCGTCCTACAGTGAAGTACAAGAAGTTGATACCAGTCGGGCAATGGAAGTGACTGCCATGGCAGAGCAATTTGGAACAGTCGTGCCATCTAATATTTCGCAGGTCCGTTTATTCAGTTTGCGGCTGATAACAATGACTTAAAGGAGGAAACATTGGATGGGAAAAACACCACACACGCAACAACCATGGTTGTTTATCAGCGAAAGCAATTTGGCCCAGAACTCCCACCCACGGCACGAGTTGATCACACAATGCGCAGAAGATCCCTAGAGGCCGCTAATACCCTGTACGACATCCGCGAATGCTGCATGCACGGCAGAAGACCTTTACTTACTGAATACAAAGGGAACATTCAAACGGAGTGGTTTTCCAGTATAAGTAACGAGTTGTCCAACGCAACTGATAGGGATAATATTTGGGCCCTACTTCGCATTGATCCCTCTCGCATACTTGATACAACAGTTGTAGCGGGAGCGACGCGCCAGCTTGTTCCGAGCTGGAGTGGATTTAACGCATTGTTATTTCCTGATATCCCACGTGTTACCAACATTGGCTATTGTCCGTTACTCGATGCTTCATCTACTGAATTCAGCACAGTGTATACCGTTATGAAGCATGCACAGCAGATTAGCTTGAGTGTTGGACAGTTGGAGTCAGTGATTACGTTCGACTTAGCTATCTATGTTAAGGCGAAACAGATACAGCTTAAGTTTCCCAACGAGTTTTCCGACACCATTCTTCGCCTTGGTGGTTTCCACATTGCGCTGAACTTTCTTTCCATCATTGGAAAGAAGTATCAAGGTTCTGGTCTGGATGATCTGTTAATAGAATCTGGAGTGTATGCCGCCGGGACCACATCTGCACTGTTGGCTGGTCGATCTTACAACCGCGGAGTAAGGGCTCACAAACTGTGTTTTGAAGCTTTCTTTCGACAAATGTGGAAAGCTTTCTTGACATGGTGTAGCAGAAGAGAGCAAGCAGAAGGGAGACTTGTACATGTGAAGGATTCGGTGAGGACGATGCTCGCAGAATGCAGACAGCAAATAGATTCAAAGAACAGTGCTAGAGCCATTGAGAAGTTTGGAATCCTTCAAGAAGAACTTAAGGACGTCATGAAGTGGTTCAAGGAGTTCAAGGAAGAACAATGCGCTTCGTTGAAGCTTTTCACGTATTGGGAGGAGTATAACGCTATGGTTAATCTATTGTTACACTTCCTCCAAGCAGAAAGAACGGGAGACTGGAAGCTCCACCTCTCAGCTGTAGCAGCTATGACACCATATTTCTTTGCCATGGACCCGCAGAACTACGCGCGATGGCTCCCAGTTTACCTTGCCGACATGCATCAGATCGAGAGCAAGCATCCTAGAGTGTATGTTGAATTTATGAGAGGAAATCACGTTGTCTGTCGATCCAGCCATCCCTTCTCTCAGGTTTCTACAGATATGGCTCTAGAACAATCAATAAATGCAGATTCGAAGGCGAAAGGAGGCATCGTCGGGATTTCAATGAGGCCCGCTGCTCTACGACGTTGGTTCTTGACGAGTCACGAGCGGGCAGCTATCACATCGTCACTGAAGAACATGTATGCAGTGGTAACAGAAGATCGTTTAGGTGCATCTCACAAAGAGTCTTCTAAAAACAGGGTTCTGAGGGATGAAGGGGATGTTCAGAAGTTGATAAACTGCTTTACGTCTAATGTAATGACCGACCCTTTCTCTGATGAAGCAGGAGGAGAACTGTTCAATTTTGCTACAGGAGTACTTCTACCAACCAACGTCGTAGATAATTTACTAAGCAGCACCGAAAAAGGCCGAGAGCAGATGGATGCGTTTGTTAAACAGCGTCTTGAGACAAGTGAAGTTAACTTCTGGGATCCAGTTCCAAACCTAAAGGTTAAGTCTTTTAGCACCATGGCCAAGAAAACAAACGTGAAAGCAAATGACAAGGTCATCACAGTCAGCGCTGACCGAGATCTCTTTGGAAGACTACTGATTGCCGCAAATACCCCAGAGATCAATCTGAAGGAAGTGTTAAGTTACGAGCTGTCAGCAGTACCATTTGTACTTGCGCATCAAGATGGCAGTATCCGCAAGACCACCAAAAGTGTATCGGCTAAAATGCTTGAAAATCAAGTTGAAGTCCTACCTCGCCTTTCCCCCGCCTCAGCACTTGAAACAGTCCACATACTAGATGGATGGCAATAGTGCAGATGATGAAGTCCGCTGGGGCTAGCACCTTTGGCGAGCTGGCCTCCAAGTACTACACAGCCATCACAGCACCCTTAGCACAGAGTTCTTGTAAAGAGGTCCACATGGTGTTCGATCAATACTGGGAAACATCTATCAAGGGGGGAGAGCGCTCGCGAAGAGGAAGCTCAAGTTCACTGGAGGTGTACATACACGGCCCTTCCACGCCAATCCCCAAACAGTGGGCCAAGTACATTACAAACCCACAAAACAAGATCAACTTATGTGACTTCCTTACAAATACCATGTGCAGCCGAGGAAAAGAGCAGCTGGCAGATGGGAAGAAAATCGTCATTGGAGGTGGCTATAAAGACGGCGAGATTGCAGTTTCCATCTCAAACGGAGCGTTAGAATTCACTGAGCCACTTGCATGTTCCCATGAAGAGGCAGATACAAGATTGCTCTTGCATGCC
>NW_027179775.1:200000-242500 GCF_036669935.1 Montipora foliosa
TGACTCCCCAAAGGCTAATAGTGTTTTTAAAGGAAAGCTTACTTCCAGAAAACTTCGAGTTTTGGCAGATTGATCCTTGTCGTTGGCAGGACTCTTTTCTATAGCATCTTTAAACGAATTCATCCCCTGGTGACTGGGTTTGCACAGCCGCGTTTTTGCCGAGCAACAGAAGACGCGAGTATGTTGTGTTTTCTGTACCACTCCACGCGCCCCTTTTGATCGGCTAGAAGGCGGGATAGTTTGCGTGACTACTCCATCTGGTCAACGGCCGACATAAAATCTTAGTAGTGATGAAACACAGTTATCGAGGTGTCAAGGTACTGCCAGATTTGGTTCGTCGCAGTGTGCGTGGAACACTCCTTGGGAAACGTTTTCAAGAGACGTCCAATAATGAATTTTTGCGAGTAATCCTTGACTTATGACATTGCAATTTGGTAATTGAAGACATTTTTCACGGTTCTCTCTTTAATATGTTTATCTTCTTTGCGTTACATTTTTCATACTGATGCTGAGCCCCTCTACACTTATGAAATGTTATGAAGGTATTGATATATGCGTTTTTTTTTCCTATTCCTCATATGAATCTTGGTTCACAATTAAGAAGAATGAATAAAAACTGACACGAAGTGGTTTTTATTCAACGGTATTCACCGAACCAGCGGTGGATAATTATTTTAGAATAATTACAAAGCAGATTATTTGAAAAAAAAAGCATTTTCTTTAAAACAGTTCATTTCTTCGTCTGTTACCTCGAAAATATAGTTTGAAGCGATTTTGAAAAAACCGCTTAGGGGATTATTGCCTAATAATCACCCCAAGTGCACCCAATCAGTGTAGAGAATTTTCAATAAAAACCTATGTTATTATCCTAAAATGTCATAAAGTTAACCGCTGTCTAAATCAGTAAATCCCTTTAATTTTTTTTGGCAGCTAAACCAAGGGTAATAATTCCTTTACGAGTGATTCGAACGGTCTCACAGCATTATGTGTGGTGCTCGTCTGAAGGGACGCCCCCGATCAACATATCGTTGGTGAACTCATCTACAACCTTGGCTTCCGGGATTGGAATGGTGTGGAGCAAAATGAACCAGGGTGGTAACTATAGCTGCATTGCTACCAACGAAGTTGGCACTGAATTGAAGACGTTTTACGTTTCTCTCACAGGTGAGATTACAGTGAAGGTATGCAGAAACACACAGTCTAGTGACCCTACGTTCGTTGATTTTCAAGAATCAAATGGCTGCAGTCCTGTTTAATGCCAACTGAAGAGAAATTAAAAGACCCTCTTACTTCTATGTTATTCTAAGCTTCTCATTTTCAATGGTAGATAAAAAAAAAAAACAGTAGTTCCAGACTAAGTCTTGTTAACCATACGAAACAGAGCTGTAAATACAAAGCGATGAATCCATTTCTTACAAGAGTTATAACCGCTCACAGAAAGATAACCGCACTACGCAGGGTCTTGGGTCTTTTTCATTTCACGAAGATTTCCACTTCCAAATTGTAAAAATTAAGGGGAACTTTTCTTTCTACCTCAAGAGCGACTTTAAACCAAAAACACTCCGTGAATTTAACCTTATAAAGTAATTTGGCCATTGGTCTTAAATGCAAAAACAATATTTTCCGACAAAGGAAATTCAAATTAATTCCTATGAAGGTATGCTATTTCTCTACTTTGTGACAAAACTATTATTTCTTTACAGATTTTCGTGTTTTTGTGGACTTGTGTAACTGTAGCAGCAGTACAAATACGTTTGAAGTTGAGAATATGTTTCGCTGCACTGGAAAACTATCAACTCATGTACTGAACAGCATTCCAACAACAACGACAAAGCTGTGAGTTGCGGTTAACTGATGGTACACTAAAATAGTTGTATTTAGTGTTTCCACTAAACAAAATGGCAGTAGTAGTGAATTTCACTGGCTGATAAAATACTAAATGTGATATCATATGAAGACCGCAGTGCCGAAAGATACAAGCCCACTTTCGCTGTATCATTAAGACTTTCTTGACAACGCACACTCAGTAATGCATGGTTTTCAATTTTGAATGAATACCATTGAACAAACCGCAATTTTCTATTATGGGTGTTTTGTTAGTAGATCCAGTGATAGTTTGGTTAGTTTTGCCAGCTACCTAGCTCTACTTCAAAAAAGAGGTTATTGTCCTGCAATATGAAAAACTGTGAAGAATCAATCCAAGCGTTTCGGGCGAGTTGTAATGAGTTAATACTTCGAGGAGTAGGGTATTTTGCCGTGCAACTGAAAAAAGAGCTAACTGAAGCCTTCATAACCATGAAAATAACAATGCTTTGCACTAAGTTAGGTTTACGTAATCCCCTACTGCTATGGATAAGTGACTACTTTATTTATAGACCGGATAAAGTAGCCATAAACGACAAATCTGATTGAAAATCTCTTTCCTCGTGTGGCCGTCAATGTGGCCAAGTTTGTTCCTTATTTACTTCCTAGACATCAAATCCTACTTTCTTCAGACTCTATTTTACAGTTTTGTTGTTTTTGTTTTTTTGCATGATTGCATGATGATGCTAAATGCAATAGTGTTATTCACAATGTTTTTGACCGGGAATTTTAATTCCTAGGCAACAATCTTGAGCTTCTTTCGAAAAAACTGGAGGACTGGGTAAGGGACTGTTCATTATTTATCGGAGGGGGGGGGGGGGGGAACTGGGTGCAAAATTAAAAAAAACTCCTTTTTTTATCAAGACCCCCCTCAATAAAGCAAAAAACTTTTTGGGACCCCCCTATTCTATTGGGGAATTATTTCAATGCCCCGCCCCCAACTATAAAATACGATGTAACATAATTACTAAATTTAGCTTACTGTTAAACAAACACATTTCTCCATGAGCCTGCCACTCTTCCGCTGCGTGTGGTGGTTAACTGGGGTGTAGCTCGCCATCTAATGTGTCATCTGAGCTGCCAAATTCTTCTATAATTTCTTCCTCCGAGTCATCACTGGTGGCGTCTGTGTCTTTGTTGCACACAGAGCGGACGGAAGCATGGATTTGGATTCGCATTAAAAACACACTCACATTCTAAAATGGCGGACAACAACAACCTCGTGTCTTTACTCTTCCCATGATTCCTTGCTACAGTTTTGTTGCTGGGGGAGGGGGTTAACACCGTATTCCTTAACCTAACTGTATAGGCCCTACACACTCCCCCTTATGAAAAAAAAGGTCGTCCTCGACATAAGACAGTTATTTAAGACTGGCGTCTGCGGTTATCAATACACGTCTCCTCTGTTCATTCCTGAGGTCAAGTGGAAAGGGATGATCTGGTCCTAACCACAAAGCCACGAGTACAACCACTTAAGACTTGGATACACATACAGTTTGGAATACTGTTAAAGTTCAACGACTTCCACTGGCAAACTACAAAGTGTGATGTTGTAAAGTAACAAATGCAACTTGTGTTCTGTCCTTTTTGTTTTTTGTTTTGTTTTAAAGTCCACTTAATCACAGAAAAAAAAATTCATAAAGTTCGTGTTAGGATTTTTCTGATCACTTTAGAAAGGATACGAGCCAACGTATGCGTATGGTGTAGGATAAGTAAGTGGCCAAACAGAGTTCATACACACATCAGGAATTCCTCCAAGGGGTCCTGGTGCCAGGGGTACAGGTACTGGTGCCGCTACCGCATTGTGGCTAATTAAACACAGTCCCGCTGGTTGGTAATAGCTCGGAGTTCCAAAGCTGTCATAAGTTAGTAAGGTAGGTGGTCTGCGCTCCCTTATCGGTCTCCCTTCTCCTGGTTCGACTTCTGACTGCTCTACTACAGATGGTTCTAGGACTGGATCTGTCGGTGCTTGTATCTGCAGGTCAGGTTGGTAGATACTGGAGGCCGCCTCGTCATCAGCGCATGCCTGGTTGGCTGAAGGCTCCTTGGCTGAACAGGTACTGTCTGACAACGCGCTTTCTGGCTCTACAGGAGTGAAGGTTAACATCCCTGCGGATTCTTCTTCAGAACTGTTTCCGACATTGAGGGCCCCTGGTGACGACAGATGTGGCTGGGCAGTTGGCAACTTCCGTTTTGATCTTTTGCGGGTGTCACCGGGCCTTGCTTCAAAGGAAGATCATTGCATGGCAGTAGAAGGTTACGGTGAATCACGCGGTGTCGCCCTCCACCAGATTCAGGCTTAATTTCATACACTGGACTCTCTTCACCTTTCCGTTTCACTACCTGGTGGATGGTGTCTTCCCAGTAGGACCTCAGCTTCCCAGGGCCGCCTCTCTCACTTAAGTTTCGTACAAGGACTCGGTCGCCTGGCTGGAGTACTGGACTGTGAACTCTCCGGTCATACTGTTTCTTGCCTCTGAGTCCAGATAGCCGAGATTTCTTAGTGGCTATTCCGTATGCTTCTTTGATTGCCTCTTGCCACCCTTTAACATAAGCCGGGTAACTTGAGTAGGCAGTGGGTTTGGTACCAAATATGACATCAATTGAGAGTCTTGGGGATCGGCCAAACAATAGGAAAAATGGCGAATATCCTGTCGCTTCATGGCGAGTGCAATTGTAAGCATGAACCACCTTTTGGAGGCTGTCCTTCCACTTGGATTTCTGGTGCTCAGGCAAAGTTCTTAGCATGGATAGCAGTGTTTGATTCAGGCTTTCTGTCTTTCCGTTTCCTTGGGGATGATAAGGCGTTGTTCGAGATCGGACCATACCACAACATTCCTCCAGCCGATGGAACAACTGATTTTCAAATTCACCACCTTGATCATGCAAGATTCTTGCCGGAAACCCGAAACGTAATATAAAGTCATTATACAATTTGTCCGCTGCTGTTCGTGCAGACTTGTTTAGTGGTCGCATACGCTTGGGCAAATCTTGTAAAATCATCAACTATAACCAGGATATACTCGTATCCTCCTTTGCTTTTTTCAAGGTGTACAAAGTCCAATGACACCAGTTCGAAGGGTGTGCTACTCTGTATGGTCTCCATTGGTGCTTTTGTCAAGATGTTTGGTCTCTTTTGTTTGATGCAACTACAAACATGCGTCACGTAATGTTCAATGTCTCTTTTCATCCGGGGCCAATAAAACCATTCCCTGGCAAGGTGAAGGACCCTTTCTGTCCCTAAGTGTCCCATTTCTTCACGTAGTAGCTCTTTGTAGACCATTCGATGAAACTTCTGCGGAAGGACAATCTGAAGATTAGGGCCACTTCTGCGCCGGAGGATTCCATCTTCTCCAACTGCAAGTTTACTCCATTCACGTAAAAGGGACTGTACTGCAGGTGATGCCTGGCGCCTGTCTTGTGCTGAGAGTGGTTTGCCGGTTTCCTTATATCGAATCACTGCACTCATCACCTTGTCTTTCCTCTGAGCCTCGTACAGTTCCCTAGGTGTGAGAGGTTGCACCCTCGGCTCATAATCCACATTCATAATGTGTCCCACTTCACTTGGCTAACAGGATAGCGATAGGAACCAAACTGGATCTCATTTCTGTTGGGCATTCAGTGCTTCCACTGTGGCTTTAATCCAATGCGGTTCTACTTCTTCAGTACACATGTCTATGAACATTTCCATGTGCATCCTAGAAAGAGCATCAGCATCCCGGTTGGCCGTCCCTCGTCGGTACTTTATCGTGAAGTGGAAGTCAGCCAGCTCTGCTACCCAACGGTGTCCTGTTGCATTTAGTCTCGCCTTTGTTAAGACATAGGTCAACGGGTTATTATCTGTGTAGACCGTGAAGTGTGGGGCATAATACAGGTAGTCCCGAAACTGTTCAGTTATAGCCCACTTAAGTGCCAGAAATTCCAGCTTACTGGAGTGAAGTTGATAGTTCCGTTCCACTGCAGTTAGCGCACGAGATCCGTAAGCAATTACCCTTAGTTGACCGGCCTGCTTTTGGTAAAGTGCTTCCCCAAGGCCCTGTTCTGACGCATCCGTGTGAAGAATAAGTGGCTGGGTGTATTGTGGGTAAGCTATCACAGGTGGGTTACTAATAGCACTGATAAGCTTATCGATTGCGGCTTGGTGCTCACTGGTCCAGTTGACTGGCTCCCGGGATGATACTTGTCCCTTATTTCTGACTGGTCTTGTATTTCTCCTCTGAGTTCGTCGTGGCGACTGTCCTCTCGTTTCAGGTTCTTTAAGGAGATCGTAAAGGGGCTTTGCAATCTTGGCGAAATCACTAATGTACCTCCTGTAATAGCTTAATAGTCCTGTTAGTTTACGCACTTCACCCACAGTTTTTGGCATAGATTCTCTAAGACTCGTGACCGCTTTAGTAGTCTCGGGATCAATAATGTGTCCAGACTGGTTTACAATTCGGCCTAGATAGCGGACCTCTCTCTGGAACAGACTACACTTGCTTGGCTTCAATTTCACTCTATGTTTGCGCAGGCGTCTCAACACTATTCGCAAATTTTCCACATGTTCTTCAAACGTTCCACTATAAACTATGACATCGTCCAAGTAAGGAATGCAAATCTCGTCGCGAATACCTTCCAAACAATCTTCCATGAACCGCTGAAAGCTTGCTGGTGCATCACTCAGCCCAAATGGGATCCGAGTCCATTCATACAGACCCTAAGGTGTGATGAAAGCAGTCAGGTGTCTGCTCTTTTCCCCACCAAAACCCTGATGATACGCCTTTTCCTGGTCTAACACTGAAAACCAGGAGTTCCCTCCAAGATTATCCAGTGTCTCTTAGATTCTTGGTATTGGGTGCCTATCAGGTACTGTCTTACGGTTCAGCTCCCCGTAATCCACGCACAGGCGTAACCCTCCATCTTTCTTCCTTACACACACCACGGGAGATGAATAATTTGACTGAGACTTAGTTATCCATCCCCGGTTGAGCAGATCTTCAATGTAGTGTTCAGCATACAGGGAACGGGGAATTGAGGAATAGCTCTTCTGAACTGGCGTGGTGTCTGACAATTCCAAATTTAATTGAAGTCCCTCTATCCGTACCATATCATCATCATCTTGGGAGAATGACTCAGCCTCCTCCTCTAGCATGGTCATGGCCAACTGGCGTTGACTTTCTGTCAGGTCACCTAACACCACGGCTGGTGTCTTGAAGGACTTTCTTTCATTGGCAACTTCCCTGTTTACTTGATGTTGGGGTACTGACGGGTTTCCATCCTGGAGTGAGGTACCACCTGTTTCCCTTGGATCCACAGCTTCCGAACGAGGGAGGTCCTTTCTTACTACTTCCAAAGGGGTAACCGATTGCACTAGCTGCAAGTGCCCCAGTAGCGTTCGCCGGCCAAGGACTACATCATGCTTTGAGGGGTTACGGACTGTAATGTTAAACCTGTGGCGACCCTCGCAGTAGGGTGAGGAGCTGCTCTATAACTTCCAAGTTGGCTGGCCAAAGCATACCTGGGTCTAGTTCAAATAACTTTGGTGTCCTCTCCTCTAGAGGACCACAGTTAATTCTACACGGTAGTGTCACTGCCTGCCCTCGTGGTACCGTCAGATTGCGCTTACCATTCTTCAACACACCCATGTCCTCCACACTTGCATTTTGCACCAAATCAACCAACGCAGTAACATTCTCCAGTGCTATATCCTTTAAAGCCGTATTCATGATGTCAACAATGCAGCTGCTTCTCTATCCTTCACTACTTCTTCTATTACATTGTACCCAATGATTGGAGTTTCCAACTCATCTCTTGCAATGAGGAATGGTACAGTTAGAGAACTTGATGACTCTGTGTCCGACGAGAGCTGAAACTGTACTTCCACCCACCCTTCAAATGGTGTGGTTCCACCATTTGCTGTTCTTAATTTCAGTCTTACATCCTCGCCAAGCAACTCTTCAATGTTCCTTAACTTTGAGTTCAGTCCTACATCCTCGCCAAGCAACTCTTCAATGTTCCTTAACTTTGAGGAAGGCAAATATTCCTCAAGCCAGCTCTTGGACACAATAGACAGCTGTGTACCCGTATCCGAAGGGGCTTCGAGTGGGACTCCATTGAGAACACATGACAACTTACACTTCTTGCCAACCAACCTTGCAACTACCACACGCTGCCTGGGTGTCAAATGACTAGCAAATACATAACCATCCCCCCGAAGTACTGGCGAACTGTTCCTAGCTTTCAGTTGCTGGATCGCTTGGCAGAGACCCTTGTGACTATCCCAGTGACGTTTCTGACAACTTGGACCACAATAACGAACTGCTTTACAACCTAAACATTGTTTGAAACTTTGGGATTCTGCTGCAATCCTCTGACATCCACGGGCCCAATGGTCACTACTGCCACAAATGTGGCAGTGGTCGCACAGCTGCCCCTTTCCTTCCTTTTGACAGTCGATACAGCCCCTTGGGCCCTGATACCCTTGCAGATTCTGATTTACAGGTAGGGGCCTGGTGAAACGTTCCTCATTGTTTAGATTTCTCTCAACTGATTCTTTTAATGTGGTAAGTTCTGAACGGACCGCTTGTAGTACCGCCATGAACTCCTCTTCTCCAGTACTCTCTTTTCCCGGGGAGTTAAGATTCTTTACGGTTGCCCCTTGTTGGATGGATCTCCCTTCCCCTTGTGATGCATGCAATTCGTTCACCCTTGGGTTCCTTTGACGAGGGGTACAGCCCAGTTTGGATTTTCTTTCACTTTCTTCTGAAACTACTACATTCATTTGTTGAATTAGATCCTCATCCTGTACATCTGGTTTTTCTAATATTGGTCTCAACCTGATCCGAATGGCCTCATCTTGAAGACCAGTGTCTATTGCATGTAAAAACATTCCCTGCACTAGCTTTAGATCATATTTCAACTGAGTATCAACCTCCTGCGAGGCAAACAGGATTTTTTGTCTTGTATCGAGGGCTCCGATTAAAAAGCTTTGAGCACTTTCCTGTGGCTCCTGAACTAAAGTTGATAGCTGTCTGTACAGGTCACTCGCACTCTTTTCCTGAAAATGGGATCTCAGAATACGTCTTAATCGGGGGAGTGTTAAGTCACTCAGTCCTTCTAAAAAGCTTCGTAATCTCATCCCTGGATTAATAGCCCTGACCACTCCATCAACAACCTCTTGTGGCTTGTAGCCCTTTTGCAGTGCACCTTTAATTTGTCTCACTAGACTCACAAAACTCAATTTGTCCTTTTGCCCTGGTTCCCCGATTTGGCCAATAATCTTTAGTTCTCGTTTAAAATCACTCGGCTGGAAGTGTAATGACTTTGACTCACTCTTCGCCTTCACCTCCTCTTTGTTGTCAACATCCTTCCCCGGTGAATGTGCTTTACCCATGGTCAATGCCTCAAATTTCTGTTTAATCACTTCATATTCCAACTTCACCTTTTCTAGTTCCGATTGAGAGACTTCCGACTTCTTTTTTTTTTTGCTTACATCCTCGAGCGGTGGACACCAAGGTGTGTAAATCATTATTCCAGTCCTGAAATCTTCCAAAAACTCGGTGTCCGGCTCCACGCTGCCCTTCAATTTGGCTTCGAGATGTTCCTGGATCAATCTGACAAGTCCTTTCCTCGTTTTATCCTTAATGTCACTGTCACCGCAGCCTAAAGTCTTAGCAATTACTCCCAGATCCTCAACCTTTAGCTGGCAGAGATGACTCTGGATCTCCATTTGTATGTCTTCTATCTCCATCGCGTGTGTTGATTCCTTCGCGAGCGTGTGCACGATTTCAGCTATTTCAAAAACTTGTTTCCTTGTCTCCTCGCTCCCGTCCTCATCGATTGCTTAAAACGTTGTCTTATTTTCTTTCATATCTCCCGGACAGGCCCCCAAATGTTGCACACAGAGCGGACGGAAGCATGGATTCGGACTCGCACTAAAAACACACGCACATTCTTAAATGGCGGACAACAACAACCTCGTGTCTCTATTCTTCCCATGATTCCTTGCTACAGTTTTATTGCTGGGGGGAGGGGGTTAACACCGTATTCCTTAACCTAACTGTATAGGCCCTACATCTTCATCACATATCGGCCGAGCGGTAATCAAAGATTGCAATTGTCCAGTGTTTGATCGACACGTGTGACAGGTGCTACGCTTAATTTTGTCCAACTTTTTCCCAGATCTTGGCAGACGATGATAGTTCAGATATTTATCTCATTCAGAAACAGTTTATTTAATCCTCCATTTACTGTTAGGTCCTCCCAATTATATTTGTCGTAGCCTTTTTCATTTCTTTCTTGTACATTTAATTTCCTCTGATTTGCTCGGATATTTTCTCGTCGCTTGATGTCAAGAAGGTGTTCAATTGCCTTTTTTACTAAATCGATATCAGTCGCATATTGCATTGAGAAGTTCTCAATAGCCTCATTGTTCTCGAGATTTAAAGAACCCGACTTAAAAAATCCGGGAAATCTGAACCCGAGGCTGGTAGTCATCAACAGATCTTGGTTTGCTTGATTGTTGAGAGGCCTTCTCCAAACAGGAAGAAAGTGTGGAGGGTTGGCCTGGTCCGGAACTGGCTGAGAAACTCTCGAAAGTTCAGGCCCAATCCACTGGTGACTTGAACAGTAATCACAAAGAGTGCCATCCAGGTGTTCTCTGCATTCCTCTCTAATAAACTCTGTAAACAGTTCTCCACGCTTACAATGAATTTCCTGGAAATTTGCGATTTTCTCTATGTAGCATGACCCTGGAACCTTCTTTCTAGCATTGTCAGAGGTGCACTTCTGAAAACTTGACAAATGTTCTTCATTGAAGAAAAACATGTTCTCCATTTTTTGTGACTTGTAGGCAGTGATGTACTCTGATAATACAGGAGCATCATCTACCCTTTTTTGCACCTCCTCAGCTACCATCCAAGCATTTCTCTCCATTCTTCCCTCTTCATACACTTCATATTTACTCAACGACATGCCATCGATCTCCTCTGGTGTCATCCCTTCAAACCTCTTCTCAACTTCCCACTCAATAGCACTGTTTGTCCTTTCCTCCTCATTCTGTCCACTGTCATGTCTGGATCGATGACACCGTTCTCGTATATCTAGATTAAAAAGTCGAACTAACTCTGCATCACGAAACCGCACTTAAATGTTAAATACCCCAACCCCTGGGCCAGCGTCTGTAAGCTGTACCCACCTCGGCTTCACAGGTGGTAATTGTAGTTCTTTTAGCGTATCTAAGACCAGTTTGCCCGAGTCCACAATGCGATCATTTATCTCAGCAAGATCTCCCGATGGACTGTCATCTTTGTAGCTTTCTAAGTAATCTATTAATTCCTGTAACTTCTCAAGTAACACTCTAAGGTTTGGCGCTATGCGTTTAGCAAGTATGGTCTTTTCACTTTCCATTGATTTTGTAGAGGCATGAAACTCACCAAGGGCATTTGACAGGTTGTTAAGCGCATGGACAGCACGCTGTTTTTCATAAGCTCTGTGGGCGCATTCCACAGTGGACGTTACTTTAGCCAGGTCTTCTCGTTCTGACATTTCAAAAACTGGAAAGTGAAATCATTCACCCAGGCACACAGAGTTCTAAACTCTGCTGAGCACGCAGTTGAAACTATAGTTTTCGCCTCAAAGACGTCGGGATTCCTGTGTCGAAGCATGACTGCTTCACTAGCCCATACAGATCCTGTGCTAGGGACAAAGGCTTTGGATCTTATTACGACAAAATGGGTATCCTCTTTGGTAGTCAAAATTGTCTCAACACCATTGTCCATTCGCTCTTCCTTTGTAAATACCCTATGAGCAGCAGGGGTTATATAGACCAACCTCTCTGGCCAATCATATTTTGGCAACTTTCTCGCCTTGTCTAGATCAGTTAGGGTAATGATTTTCTCATTGCGTGTCTTGGATAATCCTTCTGATGTTCCTGGTCTCAAGTAATTCTTATCATCGGCACTGTACAAGATTGGTAGGTCATCAGCTGCATATTGTTGATTCTTATTGGTGAAATACTGCATGAGGGCGCCCTTGTCACCAAGATCAGCACCAACTTCAGTTGAACGGTTCTTTGCAAAGAAGGCATACTTAATATTTTTGACATGACCTCTTTGGTATTTTGTGTTTTCATTATTTTTGTCTTCTGCCTTTGGTGGCTTCTTAAAGTAGAATAGCCCTTTTCCTTTATGTTTCTTGGCTTGAATGGATGTGGTATTTTTTGGTCTACTTCTATTGTACACGGTAGTGTATGACTTTACTGGCTTCTTTCACCTTTTTTCCAAATTGTAGTTAACAATGTTAAGGCAGTCTCTGGGCTTAACTCTTCGGTTTGTGTCCATGACTGTATCCTTTCTCTGACCATGGTAAGTTGCTTTATCCTCTATAGCTTTTGCTAACTTTTCTTCATCTTCGCTGTCAAGGATACAGTGTCTGCCCTGAGTTGTAAGTTTTCTTTTCTTTACTCTGTTTTCTTCAAACAGCTGTTGTGCTTCCTTTTAACCCTCTGTTTTCACTTCTGGTCCCTTAGATTTGTAAGCAGTGCTTCGAAAGAAGATATTGTGTCTCCCGTTTTAGAAATGTTATCTTCAATTGTATCACGTCCAGTTCTCCAGGTGGAAGGTTTCCTTGACTAAAGTGATTCCAATTCCGTTTGGTTTTCTTGCGCCCTTCTTAGCTTTTCCTCAAGATGTAATCTCTCTAGATCATCAGCAGCAGTTAAAGTGTTTTTCCAGTCTTCTGTGGTTTTTAAGACTTTCTCTGTTCCTCGTCTTACTTCATCAGATTTAATTCCAAGTTGATCAAGTTCAGAACGGGACCTTTAAATATGCAATATAATAAAATAAAATAAAAAACGGAAGTCATTGTACTGGCTATTTTAAACACAATACACTTGACTTGCTACGGCCTCAATTTTAATAGCTGACCATAGCTCATGCATGCTGCATGCTTTGGGGTGGGAGTATATTTCTTTGCATAATTATATAGACCTGATGTTAATGTTGCCTCCATGGTGTAAAAACAAGTGTAAAGCCAAGACAAAACTAACCTGTTAACCCCAAGGAGAACGCAAGCAATCTCTCTGTCCCACTCTGAATCCATAGCTGAAAGGATGGACTGCACTGTTTCTGAATTCAATTCAAATCTGCTTTTGCTTTCTTCTCTATTATTAAATTCGTTTAGGATGCAATCAAGCACTGGTTCTGTGCTTCCATCAGGAGAACGTAGAACGACATACGATTTGTCCGTGCTTGGAATGTGAACAAGAGAAACAAACAGTCCAGTGTTTGGGTTAAGTATAGCTTCAACAAACTGTTGTTTTGTATGTTCAGTGGCCCTGTTTGAAACATAATCAGTTTTATATCCAAGATATAATTCCACAGCATACTCCAGAGGGATAATACTGTTCATGTATTCCTTGCCATCTGAGCCCAAGTACTGTGCAGTGAGTTCATTGAGAATTGACACAAGGCCATTTAACTTTTCTCTGTGCTGTTTTGTCTCTGCCTTGAGTAGCTTTTGTTGAAGTTTGCGGCGGATTTCTGAGGTGCAGAAAAGAGTTTGCATAGACACCTTGATGCATTCACTGGTTCCATACTTGACATTTTTTCTCAGATCGGAGCGTGCATCGTGTGACCCACGTACTTCGTGGACTGCCTCCCTTGTCTTGTCAGTGACTGTGCCCTTTATAGTCTTTGACGTCTCTTCACCACTTGATCTACTTACAGACATTATGTAGCTTTTTGCGTGTGCTGGCTGTATAGTAAAAAGTTACAGGGCGCCCTTGACATTCGCACATAAACTGGGAACGAGAAAGGAGCGGTCGCTTAACTTAGGCGTGGCTACGAAATAAACTAAAGATGGCGGATGAAGAAAACCAGATCGATGTCCTGTTTATGTTTGGACTTCAAAATGTTGCTACTAAACTTCAAAGAGGCTCCACCTTACCCCAGTTATTGGAAAGATTTTCACCGCTCTTTGGTCAGGAGTGTGAAGGTCTGCAAAATTACGATAAAGACTGGGAGGAATGGGTAAATTTTCAACCGGAATTTACCTTGAGCCATCGCTTGAAATTGAAGGCGGTTGTACTGGCAAACTCTAAAGAGCAAAGATGCGTACCTCACGGTGGTTCCACAAAGAAACAAAGTGTATTAAGCACGAGCAGTGGTAGGGTTTGTATGGATAAAAGGAAAGTGCTTGAAACAAAGCCACCATACCATTCATTTCTGTTTCCAAATCCACACACAGAGAGGTTGGCATATTACAATGAAATAACACCTGTGTTGTTTGAAGAAACTGCTGGCGAGTTTAGGAACCTTGAGAGGTTTCACAATTACCTAATCATACAAAGGCGTTGGATGTATGACACAAACAAGGAAGTGTCCACATTTAGTACTTTTGTTGACAGTTTGCAATCCAGTGAAAACAATGGTCTTGGCCAAAACGTCCGTAGATTTCAAAACCTACCACAGGATGTTTGTAGTGGATATTTGAGACGTTGTGAGAACACTATTGCAAGTCTAGAGAAGAAAACTCAAAAAGATGAAAGTCTACGAAAAAAAAAATTCAAGATAGCAAGAAAAGCTGTTTTTCTTCCACAATGGATGCCCTGCCAGGGGTAAACAAGAAACTGCAGTACATCGAGGAGAAGATTGACCTTGTTGATGAAACCATCCAGCAGTTAAAAGTACTGTCGGGAAATGCAAATGAAGTGAATTGTTCCCTTTGTAATAGATTTAGTCAGCAATCAGCCCAAAAGTCGGACAAGAAAAGACAAAAGAGACGACAAAAGGAGCAGAGAAAGAAACGTGCGAAGAGGAGAAAGAAATCCTTGGAAAAGAACACTAGAAATTTGCTCTCTTTGATCTTAAAATCGACACCCTCATACAGTGGTACATATCATATACTAGATGGAAGAGATTTTCTAAAACCCATTGTGACAAAATCCAACCTTAACATTGAAAACTTAAATATTAAGCCCAGGTTTCACCTAGTACCACTTCGAGAGTTGTTGGCCAAGGGTTATGTTGACAATGATGTAATCGAAGATCTCCAATCATTGGTAAATAAACTGGAAAAGAAAGCGAAGAGAAAAAAGAAACAACCCCCCAAAACAAACATGAATCCAATTTCTAGTTACTTTCATAAAAAAAGCAAGTACAAGTCGACCAAAATCTCAAGATGGTAGTGATGATGATAGTCATGATGATCTTGATGATAATGATGATGATGATTCTGATGATGATGAGGATGACAGTAAGGATGACGATGACGATATTGACGATTATGGCGACGATGGTGTAGGAGGAACAAATTAATGAATACATTTTCCAGGAGAAAAGACTTTGTATTTATTAATGTCGTTAATTATTTAAAATGTTCACATTTACTGTACATATACATCGAGAATGTCAAACTTCTCTTATATGGTTTTCTTTATTTCGCAGAAGAGTTCAACCACTTAATAACATACATCTGTAGTAGATTTTATTATACGTTTTGTGGTTTCTTGATATTTTTTTGCTTGATCACCTAAACACTCGCGAGTACGATGTTTTTGGCGCGAGTGGGCCGCGACTGGCATGGGGACAAGTAGTTTTGAAATCCCGCCTGCTACAATTCTTGAGTATTTTGAATCACGGTCCATCCACCAGCGGACGGGCAATTCGGATTGGCCAAGAGGAGATAACCTGTCAATCATATATATTTCATATGTCCCAAGAGAATTTTGTAGAATCAAGGAATACAGCCGGAAAGCGTTGAATTAGTTTGGAATCCTAGTAATATTTTTGGAAGTCACCACCGCGTTTATTCAATTTTCCAACACAATGCCCAAATTCGTCGCGTAGGTTTGGATCTTGAATTATCAAATTTACCCAGTTCTCCAGTTTTTCCGAAAGAAGTTCAAGATTGTTGACATCTAACATATTGTCGACTCTGATTTTTTTGGGATTTATGATAACTGCTTTAAGCTTCCATCAAGGGAAATCTGTTCCGACCACTTTCTAGTTTAATTGGCATTTAAGGCCCTTGATTCTTAAAGACAGACAATCGTTTTTCGCATAGCTGTCTTTCTCAAAACCCTTTCCTTGACTTACGACTTCGATCGGGAGAGGATACAGTGGTTGATTGGTTTCCACAGTCCTTTTTCCACGAAGCTTCGCCGAAACAAACTCGTAAAATTCCACTGAACTGCAGATTATTTCTTTGTTAGCTCTTAAATGATCGTTCGGCTACAGATGCCGACTTTTCAACGTTCAAACCAATAATTACCACAGGTACACCAAAATAACGAGGTAATTCGAGCATAAGCGTCTGTATGGGAATTTGCAAACGTGTTTAGGAGTCGAAAATAAAGAACATGAATCGAACAAAAACTGCTTACCTTGTCTTCTCGATACCTTAGCAGTAATTTTGAGGCGTACTTTGGCCATTTCAGCGCCTAAAAAAGTTTCCTTCTAAAGGTGAGTACATCAGGAATAATCTGTTTTCCTTTTGCCATTAAAATCTTAAACACGTAGTTTTATGCTGTCTCTTGGGTCCAGCCATGCCCAATCCCCTACTGCAACGCGGGACTAGAACTATATGACCCCCATTGGTAAGAACGTTCTAATTCCAATTCTCTTATGGATCAAACTAAGCAAATTGAACACTCCAGTTTTTGTTGCCAACCTTTTTTTCAAGCACTGTTCGGAAAAGTTTGGGCTGATGTGGGGAATAAGGGAACATTATGGGGACTTTGCAACAAAATTCAGCCCTTATGGTGTGGGAAATGTGGGGGATTAGATTTATGAATGCTCTAATCGCGGAGGAAAATATGGAAAATATGGGGTCCTCGGTTCTGTTCAACTGAGAGGAGACTGGCAAGATGGCGGAGGAGAACGAGAAGGTAAATCCATTTTTTTTTTGTCTATTATTGAACAGATCATCCGTCAAATATTTGTACGTATTTGTAGGCAAAAGAAGGTTTCGCTTAAATACCGACTTCGTCAACTTGCTCATCTGTTCTGTTTTTAAAAGACAACAGTTTTTGAGCTGTATCTGTCAATAGTCTCCTTGAGTTGTGTTAAGGTGTATGTGGTTGTTCTGTGATATAAGAATTTGAATTTAAAAAAAAAAGATCTTGTTACGTTTGATGAATTCATTCAAGTAATAAAAAGCTTATAAGTTTTATTAGTGTGCTTGTAATGAGTTTGGTCCATGACCCATAAGATAATATCTTTTATAGAGATTGCTTCTTTTTGTATTTTTCTGCCTCTTTTATCAGGCTACCGTTGTAGACCAACCAGTTGACTTAGGTTCTGAGAAGGTCACATTCAGAGGATTTCAAGTATTTGTCTAAATTATGGGAGTTAAGAGGCAAACATATGGTTACTGGGTTGCCATCAAATTACATTTTTATGCGTTTGCCATGTCTGGAGCCCAAAGAACGCATCAAGTGGGTATCTGAAAAGGGAAGTGAATCTTGTCAAAGGGTACCCCCAAGAGTTGTAATTGAGGAGTATGTCAAGGGTAAAGAGAGCATTGGACAAGACGACATGGAACACCTTGCAAAGATATGTTTTCTTTCACTGGAAGATGCTGAAGCGTGAGCTGAACACCATGTGGGTACATGTCAAAGAAGAAGACAAGTTTAACAGAAAAGGCAAAGAAAGATAAGAAGAAAGCAAGACGACAAGAATTGTCAAGAGGATGGTCAGGAGGAAAGTGTTCATTGCGTTTGCAGAAAGGGTGAAAAAGGGTTCATGATTCAGTGCAGTGATTGCAACGAGTGGTTTCATGGAGAATGTGTCGGACTTACTGAGAAGGATGCTGATCAGACTGAGGACTACTTCTGTTCCACTTGTTTAGAAGCTGCAGATGAATCGTGATGATGTTATATTCTTTAGTATCACTTGGCGGTTCATGCGAAGTTGAAATTTTCACCAGACTGTGCTTGTAAACTAAGAGGAGTCAAATTTGGCTATTTCACGTCGTTAGGGACGTTAAGATCTACGACGACGACGGTCGAGGAAAAAGGTCACTTCAAAATATAACTTGGCTCTATTTTAAGTCTTTCGCGATTATTCAGTTTTGTTCACCTCCTACAATATGGGCGAAGTATCCTAAAAATAATCGGTACGAGCGGTTTTGGAGTGAAAACAGAGAATGAAAGATTTCCAGTTGCATGCTTACGTTGTCGTCAAAACCTCAAATTTGATGATTTCACGTCGTCGTTTTGTAGAGGGCCGCAAAAATACCGGCTAAAATCCGTGATGCACGTGCAGCACGACTTTTTATACTCTTTTAACCAATGATATTATTGTTTTGTGGCGTTGTCGTGGTCGCAGCCGTCGTCGTTTCTTAAACTCCCTGTTGTTTTTCTGACGACGGCAAAAAAAATGGACAAAACTGAAAAACGCACGTGCAGGGCGTGCAAAGGTATTGTTTTTGTCCATTAAATATCTAAATTTCTGGCGTTCTCGTTGCCGGCGCCGTTGTCGTAGCTTAGGCTCGTTTTAAACGTCGCATTAGACAAAAATAAAACAATTAATCTACTCGGGCTTGCTGGATATATATGAAATGATTATAACCAACTCGGCGCGCGCCTCGTTGCTTATCTATCCCTTTCATGCCCAGCGCGCCCTCGTAGGATAATTAGGGAGCTTACGAAAAGACGACGCCGACGGCAACGATGACGCTACAAAAGAATAGGTTTAGTGAACAAAAACAATGGCTCTGAACGCTCAGCACGTGCGTTTTACATTTTGGTACATTTCTTTGCCGTCATCTCCTAAATGACGACGTGAAATGACCAAATTTAGGGTTCTGTGAAGGACGTTAGCACACGACGATGAATTTTCAGTTCTCTCTGTACGCTTCCAACCCACTCATACCAGTTTAAATCCTCGACAGTTACTACACATTTTTAACGCGAAACGACATGAAAGAGTTTCGTAGTGATATGAATAACGCGAACTCGTATTTTTAAATGAAGTCCTCGTAGCCGTCGTCGTCTTCGTTTCATAAACTTCCTAATGTTAACATGGTAAATGCCACATTTCTACTATATTTACATTGGTGTGCAAATATGGTAGCAAATGTGGCATTTACCATGTTTCCTACTGGTTTGCTCTGGAGTAAACATTTTTTTGCATCATATTTGCGCTGAGCAAATTTGGTGTAAATGCATTTTTTTCGACCAGAAACAGCTCTAATGGGAACTCAAGCTTAAGTTCTCACTAAGTTTTTTATTCAAACCTTTCAACGATTTACGTACGGCATATTGCCATTTCACTAGGATTTTCGAAACTATATTATCCTATTCCCAGCTGATGAATCAGGAATCGTAAATTAGTACTACTTTAAAGGTGGGCAGACACGAGGGGTCATGTTGCAGGGACATGCTGTCTCGACATGTTTCAGCGACAAAAAGATGCTTAGTACACACTAAGGCGATATACATTAGGGTCGCGTAACAGGGACATGTAGCAGGAACAAAATCACAACATTTGCACACACATGAAAATGTTGCGGGTACATTTTTCAGGGACATGAGCGACGTGTCCAGCGAACTTCACACGAGGGGACATGTCGCTACAACATATCCCTCAGTGAAACATCTACCCGCAACACTTTCACGTGTGTGCACATGTTGTGATTTTGTCCCTGATCATATCGCCTCAGTTGTGCACTACCCACGTTTTTTGTCGCTGCAACATGTCGCTGTAACATGTCCCTGTAACTTGACCCCTTATGTCTGCTCACCTTAATAAAAGATTGCAGAAATTTTCTTATTCATTGCATTGCATGCTTTATTTCTAGATTGCGATTCCTTGTTCACAATGAAATAAGTGAATTCCCAAGGAAAAAACAAAAAACAAAAACGTTTTCTTAGGGCTCACAAGTCTGCGATAGTTGTATGAGGGGGCTTTCCTTTTGTCAGAACTGGCCGGCCAGACCCATCGGTTTGCAAAGAAAATGCAACAATTTGAAGGAACATTTGCATGAAAATCCCTCTCATTCTTCCGAAGGATTGTATATCATCCTCGAAGAGTGTTAATTTGAAGGCGGTGTAAAGTTAGTCCTTCCAAATGCCTGGTGTGGCCGGTCAGTTCTGTCATATAAGTATAAGTTAGTATAGCGCCCCAACCAATCTTTGAAAAATATACATCGCCATGCGCCTGGCCATTCCACTAATATTTGTTTGACTAAGTTATAAGTGACTCTCTCCCTCTCTGAGTAGTTTGTATTGTCCTTTGACTATGCAAATAAGCGTTAGCATCGCATATTATGGGATGTAAAAAACGGGTGTGAGAAACGCGTGTTTCAATAAATTGTTGCTGTTCCACATGAGCCCTCGTCTGGTCCTGAATACGAGTTCATTCCAAAAATGATAATCCTTCAGGTCTACAATTAAATTGTATTGGCCTTCTAAGCTTAATTTACTAAATATCATTCCACTACATCTTTCTTGTTTGTTTATTTTTTTGGTACAACGTAACCTCTTATTCGTTTGTGAGCTCTGAGAACACCAAGGTAGTCTCCTGATCCCGAATGACGCACGGGAGCACTTTGCACTTCGACTTCAGTTTAAATACATTCAGCGAGATTTTCTTGATCAGTATTAATGCTGAAGAGGAAGAGTTTTTCTATAAACTGCATTTGGTTATGAAAAACCTTACGAGAAACGCCTTTTTGCCTTAGTTTGACTATTCGTGATTTCATATTATTATTATTATTATTTAGTTACTTTGTTTTCCTTTTCTTTTATTTCCCGCATTGTGTTCTTTACAACAACCTTATCTATACGGTCCTCTATTTTTGCTTTGATTTCACTTTACCCGTTCGCAGACTCTTTTGGGGCAATCTTGATTAGTGATTGTACTACCCCTTGTATAATTCGAATTGAGTAATGCCGTGATCTGCAACACATCATGGGAATGAAACCAAAATTATTGCTACGTTTGGATTCGTTGCCCTGAACATTCTAGGCTATTTCTGTAGTGTCTCTACGTATGCTTTTAAAAGCTAAGCCGAGTTAAGATAAAATTAGTAGTACCTTTAACATAGCTTTGCATAATATTCCTTATACATTGCTTTCAATACTTTCATTTCTAGATATCTTCGTAACGATAAAATGAACCAACTACCAGAAAACATGTTCTCAGGACTAACAAGTCTACGATGGCTGTAAGTTTGTCTTCTGCCTTTGGTGGCTTTTTAAAGCAGAATAGCCTTTTTCCTTTATGTTTCTTGGCTTGAATGGATCTGGTATTTTTTGGTCTACTTCTATTGTACACGGTAGTGTATGACTTTACCGGCTTCTTTCCCCTTTTTTTCCAAATTGTAGTTAACAATGTTAAGGCAGTCTTTGGCCTTAACTCTTCGGTTTGTGTACATGATAGTATCCTTTCTCCGACCATGGTAAGTTGCTTTATCCTCTATAGCTTTTGCTAACTTTTCTTCATCTTCGCTGTCAAGGATACAATGCCTGCCCTGAGTTGTAAGTTTTCTTCTCTTTACTCTGTTTTCTTCAAACAGCTGTTGTGCTTCCTTTTAACCCTCTGTTTTCACTTCTGGTCCCTTAGATTTGTAAGCAGTGCTTCGAAAGAAGCTATTGTGTCTTCCGTTTTAGAAATGTTATCTTCAATTGTATCACGTCCAGTTCTCCAGGTGGAACGTTTCCTTGAGCAAAGTGATTCCAATTCCTTTTGATTTTCTTGCGCCCTTCTTAGCTTCTCTTTAAGATGTAATCTCTCTAGATCATCAGCAGAAGTTAAAGTGTTTTTCCACTCGTCTGTGGTTTGTAAGACTTTCTCTGTTCCTCCTTTTATTTCATCAGATTTAATCCCAAGTTGATCAAGTTCAGAAAGGGACCTTTAAATATGCAATATAATATAATAAAGTAAAAAAAACAGAAGTCATTGTACTGGCTATTTTAAACACAATACACTTGATTTGCTACGGCCTCACTTTTAATAGCTGACCATAGCTCATGCATGCTGCATGCTTTGGGGTGGGAGTATATTTTTTGTATAATTATATAGACCTGATGTTAATGTTGTCTCCATGGTGTAAAAACAAGTGTAGAGCCAAGACAAAACTAACCTGTTAACCCCAAGGAGAACGCAAGCAATCTTTCTGTCCCACTCTGAATCCATAGTTGAAAGGATAGACTGCACTGTTTCTGAATTCAATTCAAATCTGCTTTTGCTTTCTTCTTTATTACTAAATTCGTTTAGGATGCAATCAAGCACTGGTTCTGTGCTTCCATCAGGAGAACGTAGAACGACATACGATTTGTCCGTGATTGGAATGCGAACGATAGAAACAAACAGTCCAGTGTTTGGGTTAAGTATAGCTTCAACGAACTGTTGTTTTGTATGTTCAGTGGCCCTGTTTGAAACATAATCAGTTTTTTATCCAAGATATAATTCCACAGCATACTCTAGAGGGATAATACTGTTCATGTATCCCTTGCCATCTGAGCCCAAGTACTGTGCAGTGAGTTCATTGAGAATTGACACAAGGCCATTTAACTTTTGTCTGTGCTGTTTTGTCTCTGCCTTGAGTAGCTTTTGTTAAAGTTTGCGGCGGATTTCTGAGGTGCAGGAAAGAGTCTGCATAGACACCTTGATGCATTCGCTGGTTCCATACTTGACATTTTTTCTCAGATCGGAGTGTGGCCTACGTACTTCGTGGACTGCCTCCCTTGTCTTGTCAGTGACTGTGCCGTCTATAGTCTTTGGCGTCTCCTCACCACTTGATCTACTTACAGACATTATGTAGCTTTTTGCGTGTGCTGGCTGTATAGTAAAAAGTTACAAGGCGCCCTTAGCATTTGCTCATAAACTGGGAACGAGAAAGGAGCGGTCGCTTAGCTCAGGCGTGGCTACGAAATAGACTAAAGATGGCGGATGAAGAAAACCAGATCGATGTCCTGTTTATGTTTGGACTTCAAAATAATGCTACTAAACTTCAAAGAGGCTCCACCTTACCCCAGTTATTGGAAAGATTTTCACGGCTCTTTGGTCAGGAGTGTGAAGGTCCGCAAAATTACGATAAAGACTGGGAGGAATGGGTAAATTTTCAACCGGAATTTACCTTGAGCCATCGCTTGAAATTGAAGGCGGTTGTACTGGCAAACTCCAAAGAGCAAAGATGCGTACCTCACGGTGGTTCCACAAAGAAACAAAGTGTATTAAGCACGAGCAGTGGTAGGGTTTGTATGGATAAAAGGAAAGTGCTTGAAACAAAGCCACCATACCATTCATTTCTGTTTCCAAATCCACACACAGAGAGGTTGGCATATTACAATGAAATAACACCAGTGTTGTTGGAAGAAACTGCTGGCGAGTTTAGGAACCTTGAGAGGTTTCACAATTACCTAATCATACAAAGGCGTTGGATGTATGACACAAACAAGGAAGTGTCCACATTTAGTACTTTTGTTGACAGTTTGCAATCCAGTGAAAACAATGGTCTTGGCTAAAACGTCCGTAGATTTCAAAACCTACCACAGGATGTTTGTAGTGGATATTTGAGACGTTGTGAAAACACTATTCCAAGTCTACAGAAGAAAATTCAAGAAGGTGAAAGTCTACGAAAAAAAAATTCAAGATAGCAAGAAAAGCTGTTTTTCTTCCACAATGGATGTCCTGCCAGGGGTAAATAAGAAACTGCAGTACATCGAGGAGAAGATTGACCTTGTTGATGAAACCATCCAGCAGTTAAAAGTACTGTCGGGAAATACAAATGAAGTGAATTGTTCCCTTTGTAATAGATTTAGTCAGCAATCAGCCCAAAAGTCGGACAAGAAAAGACAAAAGAGACGACAGAAGGAGCAGAGAAAGAAACGTGCGAAGAGGAGAAAGAAATCCTTGGAAAAGAACACTAGAAATTTGCTCTCTTTGATCTTAAAATCGACACCCTCATACAGTGGTACATATCATATACTAGATGGTGGAGATTTTCTAAAACCCATTGTGACAAAATCCAACCTTAACATTGAAAACTTTAATTCAAAGAATATTAAGCCTAGGTTTCACCTAGAACCACTTCGAGAGTTGTTGGCCAAGGGTTATGTTGACAATGATATAATCGAAGATCTCCAATCATTGGTGCACAAACTGGAAAAGAAATCGAAGAGAAAAAAGAAACAACCCCCCAGAAGAAACATGAATCCAATTTCTAGTTACTTTCATAAAAAAGCTAGTACAAGTCGACGGAAATCTCAAGATGGTAGTGATGATGATAGTCATGATGATCTTGATGATAATGATGATGATGACAGTGAGAATGACGATGACGATATTGTCGATGATGGCGACGATGGTGTAGGAGGAACAAATTAATGAATACATTTTCCAGGAGACAAGACTTTGTATTTATTAATGTCGTCGATTATTAAAAATGTTCACATTTACTGCACATATACATCTAGAGTGTCACACTTCTCTTATATGGTTTTCTTTATTTCGCAGAAGAGTTCAACCACTTAATAACATACATCTGTAGTAGATTTTAATATACGTTTTGTGGTTCCTTGATCCATTGTAGAACTGGGGTAACAACTATACAATTTAATAATAGTTCCGTTGCTGTTGCATTCCTGTAAATATGTGTATAATTATGCTAGATTTTTAGTAGTGTTTTAAGTAATACCATATACAAAAGGTTAACGTCTCCATTTAAAACATTGACCTTTTGAAAATTTCAAGGCCCCCCTCTATAACTCAGCAATTACTCCAGGACCCCCTTTTTTTAGTGGCTAAGATTTCAGGTCCCACCCCCCCTAAAATCACCCAGCCCCCCCCCCCCCCCCTAAATAATGAACGGTCCCTTTAAAATTTGATATTTCAACATCCAAACCTACGCGACGAATTTGGGCACTGTGTTGGGAAATAAGTGCGGTTGTGATATCCAAAAATATTACCATCAAAAATTGGAAACGCTAACACCGTTTAGCTGAACTTTATTTATCTTTAACATTGGTTGATTTAGAAAATATATTTCAGAATAGGTCATAACCTACATAACTGACGGGATATATTTTTGCTTGATCATCTAAACACTCGCGAGTACGATGGTTTTGGCGCGAGTGGGCATGGGGACAAGTAGTTTTTAAATCCCGCCTGCTAAATTTCTTGAGTATTTTGAATCACGGTCCATCCATCAGCGGACGGGCAATTCGGATTGGCCACGAGGAGATAACCTGTCAATCAAATATATTTCATATGTCCCAAGAGAATTTTGTAGAATCAAGGAAAACAGCCGAAAAGCGTTGAATTAGTTTGGAATCCTAGTAATATTTTTGGAAGTGACCACCGCGTTTATTTAATTTCCCAACACAATGCCCAAATTCGTCGCGTAGGTTTGAATATTGAAATATCAAATTTACCCAGTTCTCCAGTTTTTCCGAAAGAAGTTCAAGATTGTTGACATCTAACATATTGTCGACTCTGATTTTTTTGGGATTTATGATAACTGCTTTAAGCTTCCATCAAGGGAAATCTGTTCCGATCACTTTCTAGTTTAATTGGCATTTAAAGCAGACCATCGTTTTTCGCATAGCTGTCTTTCTCAAAACCCTTTCTTTGACTTACGACTTCGATCGGGAGAGGATACAGTGGTTGATTGGTTTCCACAGTCCTTTTTCCACGAAGCTTCGCCGAAACAAACTCGTAAAATTCCACTGAACTGCAGATTATTTCTTTGTTAGCTCTTAAATGATCGTTCGGCTACAGATGCCGACTTTTCAACGTTCAAACCAATAATTACCACAGGTACACAAAGCTAACGCTGTAATTCGAGCATAAGCGTTAGTATGGGAATTTGCAAACGTGTTTAGGTGTCGAAAAAAAAAGAACATGAATCGAACAAAAACTGCTTACCTTGTCTTCTCGATACCTTAGCAGTAATTTTGAGGCGTACTTTGGCCATTTCAGCGCCTAAAAAAGTTTGTGAGTACATCAGGAATAATCTGTTTTCCTTTTGCCATTAAAATCTTAAACACGTAGTTTTATGCTGTCTCTTGGGTCCAGCCATGCCCAATCCCCTACTGCAACGCGGGACTAGAACTATATGACCCCCATTGGTAAGAACGTTCTAATTCCAATTCTTTTATGGATCAAGCTAAGCAAATTGAACACTCCAGTTTTTGTTGCCAACCTTTTTTTCAAGCACTGTTCGGAAAAGTTTGGGCTGATGTGGGGAATAAGGGAACATTATGGGGACTTTGCAACAAAATTCAGCCCTTATGGTGTGGGAAATGTGGGGGATTAGATTTATGAATGCCCTAATCGCGGAGGAAAATATGGAAAATATGGGGTCCTCGGTTCTGTTCAGCTGAGAGGAGACTGGCAAGATGGCGGAGGAGAACGAGAAGGTAAATCCATTTTTTTTTTGTCTATTATTGAAAAGATCATCCGTCAAATATTTGTACGTTTTTGTAGGCAGAAGAAGGTTTCGCTTAAATACCGACTTCGTCAACTTGCTCATCTGTTCTGTTTTTAAAAGACAACAGTTTTTGAGCTGTATCTGTCAATAGTCTCCTTGAGTTGTGTTAAGGTGTATGTTGTTGTTCTGTGATATAAGAATTTGAATTTAAAAAAAAAAGATCTTGTTACGTTTGATGAATTCATTCAAGTAATAAAAAGCTTATAAGTTTTATTAGTGTGCTTGTAATGAGTTTGGTCCATGACCCATAAGATAATATCTTTTATAGAGATTGCTTCTTTTTGTATTTTTCTGCCTCTTTTATCAGGCTACCGTTGTAGACCAACCAGTTGACTTAGGTTCTGAGAAGGTCACATTCAGAGGATTTCAAGTATTTGTCTAAATTATGGGAGTTAAGAGGCAAACATATGGTTACTGGGTTGCCATCAAATTACATTTTTATGCGTTTGCCATGTCTGGAGCCCAAAGAACGCATCAAGTGGGTATCTGAAAAGGGAAGTGAATCTTGTCAAAGGGTACCCCCAAGAGTTGTAATTGAGGAGTATGTCAAGGGTAGAGAGAGCATTGGACAAGACGACATGGAACACCTTGAAAAGATATGTTTTCTTTCACTGGAAGATGCTGAAGCGTGAGCTGAACACCATGTGGGTACATGTCAAAGAAGAAGACAAGTTTAACAGAAAAGGCAAAGAAAGATAAGAAGAAAGCAAGACGACAAGAATTGTCAAGAGGATGGTCAGGAGGAAAGTGTTCATTGCGTTTGCAGAAAGGGTGAAAAAGGGTTCATGATTCAGTGCAGTGATTGCAACGAGTGGTTTCATGGAGAATGTGTCGGACTTACTGAGAAGGATGCTGATCAGACTGAGGACTACTTCTGTTCCACTTGTTTAGAAGCTGCAGATGAATCGTGATGATGTTATATTCTTTAGTATCACTTGGCGGTTCATGCGAAGTAGTTAGTAGCGGAAAAAATCGGTATAAAACTGCCTGCGGAGAATTTAGGACAAACGAAAGAAAAAGGTAGACATTTTCATTTTCGCATTGTGCTGAGAGGGAGAAAATGAATATGACGATATTTTAATAATTCGCTATTAATATACATTTGTCATTAACCGGGACAAATTTAGGACAGGGCGCAAATTGTTAAGGATAGAAAAAGTTGATTTTTGAAATATTCACAAAAATGTTAATTTCTCAAGCATGACGACAGCCGTCCATAGTAACCAGGAAACGTAAGAACATTGTGTTTTGAAGCTGCCATGAATCGTCAAGATAGTGTTTCCCTTGTTCTTCATCAGTTCGGACAGGTTTAAAACAGATCCTGGGGAATTCAGGATAAAAAAAAAATTGAAAAGAAAAGTTGAAATTTTCACCAGACTGTGCGTGTAAACTAAGAGGAGTCAAATTTGGCTATTTCACGTCGTTAGGGACGTTAAGATCTACGACGACGACGGTCGAGGAAAAAGGTCACTTCAAAATATAACTTGGCTCTATTTTAAGTCTTTCGCGATTATTCAGTTTTGTTGACCTTCTACAATATGGGCGAAGTATCCTAAAAATAAATTGGTACGAGCGGTTTTAGAGTGAAAACAGAGAATGAAAGATTTCCAGTTGCATGCTTACGTTGTCGTCAAAACCTCAAATTTGATGATTTCACGTCGTCGTTTTGTAGAGGGCCGCAAAAATACCGGCTAAAATCCGTGATGCACGTGCAGCACGACTTTTTATACTCTTTTAACCAATGATATTATTGTTTTGTGGCGTTGTCGTGGTCGCAGCCGTCGTCGTTTCTTAAAGTCCCTGTTGTTTTTCTGACGACGGCAAAAAAAATGGACAAAACTGAAAAACGCACGTGCAGGGCGTGCAAAGGTATTGTTTTTGTTCATTAAATATGTAAATTTGTGGCGTTTTCGTTGCCGGCGCCGTTGTCGTAGCTTAGGCCCGTTTTAAATGTCGCATTAGACAATAATAAAACAATTAATCTACTCGGGCTTGCTGGATATATATGAAATGATTATAACCAACTCGGCGCGCGCCTCGTTGCTTATCTATCCCTTTCATGCCCAGCGCGCCCTCGTAGGATAATTAGGGAGCTTACGAAAAGACGACGCCGACGGCAACGATGACGCTACAAAAGAATAGGTTTAGTGAACAAAAACAATGGCTCTGCACGCTCTGCACGTGCGTTTTACATTTTGGTACATTTCTTTGCCGTCATCTCCTAAATGACGACGTGAAATGACCAAATTTAGGGTTCTGTGGAGGACGTTAGCACACGACGATGAATTTTCAGTTCTCTCTGTACGCTTCCAACCCACTCATACCAGTTTAAATCCTCGACAGTTACTACACATTTTTAACGCGAAACGACATGAAAGAGTTTCGTAGTGATATGAATAACGCGAACTCGTATTTTTAAATGAAGTCCTCGTAGCCGTCGTCGTCTTCGTTTCATAAACTCCCTAATGTTAACATGGTAAATGCCACATTTCTACTATATTTACATTGGTGTGCAAATATGGTAGCAAATGTGGCATTTACCATGTTTCCTACTGGTTTGCTCTGGAGTAAACATTTTTTTGCATCATATTTGCGCTGAGCAAATTTGGTGTAAATGCATTTTTTTCGACCAGAAACAGCTCTAATGGGAACTCAAGCTTAAGTTCTCACTAAGTTTTTTATTCAAACCTTTCAACGATTTACGGCATATTGCCATTTCACTAGGATTTTCGAAACTATATTATCCTATTCCCAGCTGATGAATCAGGAATCGTAAATTAGTACTACTTTAAAGGTGGGCAGACACGAGGGGTCATGTTGCAGGGACATGCTGTCTCGACATGTTTCAGCGACAAAAAGATGCTTAGTACACACTAAGGCGATATACATTAGGGTCGCGTAACAGGGACATGTAGCAGGAACAAAATCACAACATTTGCACACACATGAAAATGTTGCGGGTACATTTTTCAGGGACATGAGCGACGTGTCCAGCGAACTTCACACGAGGGGACATGTCGCTACAACATATCCCTCAGTGAAACATCTATCCGCAACACTTTCACGTGTGTGCACATGTTGTGATTTTGTCCCTGATCATATCGCCTCAGTTGTGCACTACCCACGTTTTTTTTCGCTGCAACATGTCGCTGTAACATGTCCCTGTAACTTGACCCCTTATGTCTGCTCACCTTAATAAAAGTTTGCAGAATTTTTCTTATTCATTGCATTGCATGCTTTATTTCTAGATTGCGATTCCTTGTTCACAATGAAATAAGTGAATTCCCAAGGAAAAAACAAAAAACAAAAACATTTTCTTAGGGCTCACAAGTCTGCGATAGTTGTATAAGGGGGCTTTCCTTTTGTCAGAACTGGCCGGCCAGACCCATCGGTTTGCAAAGAAAATGCAACAATTTGAAGGAACATTTGCATGAAAATCCCTCTCATTCTTCCGAAGGATTGTATATCATCCTCGAAGAGTGTTAATTTGAAGGCGGTGTAAAGTTAGTCCTTCCAAATGCCTGGTGTGGCCGGTCAGTTCTGTCATATAAGTATAAGTTAGTATAGCGCCCCAACCAATCTTTGAAAAATATACATCGCAATGCGCCTGGCCATTCCACGAATATTTGTTTCACCAAGTTATAAGTGACTCTCTCCCTCTCTGAGTAGTTTGTATTGTCCTTTTGACTATGCAAATAAGCGTTAGCATCGCATATTATGGGATGTAAAAAACGGGTGTGAGAAACGCGTGTTTCAATAAATTGTTGCTGTTCCACATGAGCCCTCGTCTGGTCCTGAATACGAGTTCATTCCAAAAATGATAATCCTTCAGGTCTACAATTAAATTGTATTGGCCTTCTAAGCTTAATTTACTAAATATCATTCCACTACATCTTTCTTGTTTGTTTATTTTTTTGGTACAACGTAACCTCTTATTCGTTTGTGAGCTCTGAGAACACCAAGGTAGTCTCCTGATCCCGAATGACGCACGGGAGCACTTTGCACTTCGACTTCAGTTTAAATACATTCAGCGAGATTTTCTTGATCAGTATTAATGCTGAAGAGGAAGAGTTTTTCTATAAACTGCATTTGGTTATGAAAAACCTTACGAGAAACGCCTTTTTGCCTTAGTTTGACTATTCGTGATTTCATATTATTATTATTATTATTTAGTTACTTTGTTTTCCTTTTCTTTTATTTCCCGCATTGTGTTCTTTACATCAACCTAATCTATACGGTCCTCTATTTTTGCTTTGATTTCACTTTACCCGTTCGCAGACTCTTTTGGGGCAATCGTGGTTAGTGATTGTAATACCCCTTGTATAATTCGAATTGAGTAATGCCGTGATCCGCAACACATCATGGGAATGAAACCAAAATTATTGCTACGTTTGGATTCGTTGCCCTGAACATTCTAGGCCATTTCTGTAGTGTCTCTACGTATGCTTTTAAAAGCTAAGCCGAGTTAAGATAAAATTAGTAGTACCTTTAACATAGCTTTGCATAATATTCCTTATACATTGCTTTCAATACTTTCATTTCTAGATATCTTCGTAACAATAAAATGAACCAACTACCAGAAAACATGTTCTCAGGACTAACAAGTCTACGATGGCTGTAAGTTTATCATCCATTTAAACTCAGTGATTTTGTTAGAACTTGTCAAAGTGAGTCCCTGGGACTCATCCCATGAAAAGTTATGAGTCCCAGACCAAACGCAATGGGTCCCTCTGCAAACGTGCACGATCTCTTTAAAATAATACAAAGGTAGTAATATGTAAGTATTAAAATACCAAGATACATAAGTTGCGGGAACGTGAAGCTAGCGCAAATAGTTTGGTTTACTTAATTGAAAACAATCACTTTCACATTTCAGACGTTCAGTATGATCAAACAGCTTCACCTTTGAAGTTTTACAAATATTCCAAAGTTGACTCTGAAGCTTAAGAAGTTGGTTTATAACTCAGCTCAAAAACACCTCGGCTTTTCCTGTTCTTCCCCTTGCTCAAGGCTAGCGCTGTTGAGCACGTTCTTCTGCTTGAACTTTGAGCAAACATTGCAATACATGACGTTTTTCTTCATCGTACCATCCGCATGTTTTTTAGTCACCTATAGGGATAAACTGTATTGTTTTCTTCTGTGTACTGCCATCTTCTACATATTTGTTTTCTTTTTGGTTTTTTTTTTTTCGGCGAGCTTTCTGTGCACCCTCGTGCTTTACTCCATGTTTGGTAACCCTGACTCCCAGGGTGCTCTCGGCAATAAAAATTCAACATAGCGGTGTTTTGAAGTGATCAAATTTATTTTCAAAGCAAGTGCAGACATATTTTTTCACGCAAAAATTACTTCTTAGCATATTTTAGAGCCACCCGATAGTTTTCTTCCGAAGTAATTTGTGCAATATATTCCAAGATTAATTATAGAAACGATGCAATCTTTGATCGGTCGTGTGATGTTTGCGTTTTTCCGTCCTGTAGGACGCATGCCACATATTATTTTGCGTCTTGGGGGATTTTGGTGTGTCAGAGACGCAGGAGGCAGGAGTAACAGAATCACTGTAAACTGGCAGCAATCTATATAGATATGAGCCAGGTCACTGCACAGAGATTTGTATGAGTTAGTTAATAAGTGACTCACAGCAGACTGCTGTGTAAATCAAATGTCAGCAGTAATTGATAACCCTTTCAAGAAGGAATTCGCAATTAACTTTAACTTTAACTTTATTCATTTATATTGCGCAAGTATCAACTTAAAGTTTTCAAATGCGCATTCAGCAGGTTCGATTAATTAAGAATTGGTTCAGATGCTTAGCATGCGTATATCTAGTTAAGGATGCAAGCGGGAAGTTTGGAGAGTACGAAAGAAGCGTAAGAGTTGCTCAAGTGCATCCATAACCGATATATGCACAGCTCAAAGCATGAACCAAATCTTTTATAACATAGCGACATTAACTTGAATACAAAGTTCTCACAACGCAAGGTAAGGGAAAACAAACGATCTTATTGGCTGGTTAAAGACAAGCCACAGGAAAGTTAACGATTAATCTGGCTTTTCCGTCAAAATATTTAAAACGAAGGATTCGCCTCTTCAATTAAAGCAAAGACTAAAGAGCACTGGATCAAAATGTAGAAAGAAAAAGTCAAAATGCCCAAGTAAGCAAAGGCTTTGGATTGTTGAGAATGATGACGATGCTGGAGATGCCAATGCAGCTGCCGCACCGGTGGCTCAGTTCGTTGGGTATCGTGCTGTCATGCGGGAGGTCGCGGGTTCGAACCCCGGCCGGATCAACACTCAGGACCTTAAAATAACTGCTGCCTTTGTAATTTCATCTGCAAATGGTTAGACTTTCAAGTCTCCTGGTATAAGGACAATAAACCGTAGGTCCCGTCTCACAAATAGCTTCTATGTTCATAAGTTCCCTGTGGGGTATTAAAGAACCCACACACTATTCGACAAGAGTAGGGGATGTAGTCCCTGGTCTTGTAGCAGTCCTGTTCTTTCCAGCAGAATTGGCCGCCTTGACAGTGATGTCTTTAAAAAGGCTTACGGTGTACGAGGGCACCTAAGCAGAAACAGCCATAAGACAAAAAGAGACTTCGCCGAGTGGAATAGAATAGAATCTTAATATAAACGTAGGACTAAGTAAGCCCCTTGAGGCGGCTAGTATATCGGATGATAATGCCCAAGGCTGAAAGATTGTCCAAAAAATGAACATATACCCGAGAAACGAAGCTTCGAGGGCAACTGTGAAATTTTGAGTTTAATTATCTAAACATATGCAATAAAATGTCATATTCTCAATTTTGTCTATTAATAACACAAGTGCACATTGAGATGGAAATTACATACCTCTAAAACTTGGATGGACTTATTTGCAGTATATTCATAAAGCCGTTTTATGAACCTTTAGTGCCTTCATGCAGTGGAACTCAAAGGTGAATTATTCCTCAGAAACTAATGCCGAAAATAATCCATTCACATAATGCACCCCACATACAAATGTTACTCACAAAATAATGTAGGTATAAGGAAAATACGAGGATAGAATAATTATTACTCAACAATTTTCTTCAAATTCATGGCTGAAACAGACACTGTACCCTGACGCAGAAAAAATCTTAAGAAATTAAGACAGTAACAGTAAATATTTAATTATGATAGATATATTTAAATCGTAAATTAATTTTAATTATTTACATTGTATAGTTTGGAGCAAAGATAACAATAAGGTATATAACAGGCCTCCGCCAATTATTATATCTCCTTCAATTATTTAAATTACTTTGCCTTTCTACAGTACTTTAGAAGTGTAACCTGCAGAGGTGCTTTCAGGTTGTCTCAAATACCATAGCTTTTGTTTTTGCCAATACAACGATTCTTTTGGATGAATGCACGTCTTATGCCGTGTTTAGACTTGAGCGTGCTACCGAGGTATTGGAGTTTACTTACCTAGGTTAATATTTTGCGTGTGTAAACGCCAACTTATACCGTAGTAAACACCGCTCAAGACAATAGAAAGTTAACTAAGGTAAAAGTTCGGTCTACTCTGCGAGCAGGCATGGTTAAGGTCGGTAGCCAAGGTTTGGATGACAGATACATCCGCTTGCGGTCGCATAGAATTTGTTGCGTCAGGCTTTCAAGACCAGGTTTTCGACCAAGTTTCCACGTCTGGTTTCGGTCTACGAAGAAGGTATGGCAAAAAACAAAAACACCAATCCTTACGAATGCGACCAACCCGAACGTACGTATTCGAACGTACATCTTGATATTCTAAAGTTCTCCTTCCACCATTCTTCAACAAAATTTCCGTTTAATAGAGCTTCAAACCAGAATTGGTTTCTCGGCCACGACCACACACGTCTAACGCGCCTTGTCTTGCGAAGGGCAATTTGTAGCAGAATTAATCGCTTTTGTCTCGACCTCTTTAGGTGCTGCAAAAGTAAGAGCTGCTGCAATCTCGATTCCTGGGTTTGCTGATCAAGAACAAGAAAATAGAACGCGAGGACTACAAGAGCCACAGCTTCTCTTTTAAACGCGAGCATTTTATGCGTGGATTTAGAATTTGCCGCCAATTCGATAAGATTGTGATTGATGACAGATTTACCTTAGTTATTTGAGCCAGTATAAACACTGTACAAATGTACCAGGGTTTAGTAAGTTAATGTTTACCTTGGTAAACGCTTGAGTGTATATATATATATATATATCTGAGCGAATTTGCTAAAAGGTAGCTATATTGGAGTTTTCGCTTGAGCACGGGCCCAGCCCGTGTCCAAGCCATTGCAGCCTCTCAAAATTGAGGGGGCTTGCCGTCAAGGCCTGCTTTGCCAAACAGCCCAGGGACAGTTCTAACTCTGAGTTGTGTGTCAAAAGCACAGGGCTGGGGGGGTTGCTGCTTTGAGACTTTAACTGCAGTTAGAGTTTGTGGCCTTGTTAAGTCAGACTTTACACTGTAGCATGCCTTCATTGGCAATTTTTCCTGGACTAGTCTAGGCTTTAATGATAGTTTGCTTTTGATAACCAATTAGAGTCAACCCACACTGTGGTGTGGGTAGGTGATTGTTGGTTGTCAGGGGTGGGGAGGGTAGCTTTTATTTAAGTTTGTGAAGGTAGCAGAATTGGCTTGTTTTCACAATTTCTGCAGGCACCTTTTGACAAATCCAGTTAGAAATTTATAGTTTTCTGTGCGTCTCTCTCCAGAATGGCATTCTGTGAGCCAGGCTGAGTAGATCGAGTGTGATCAGCCGAGTTTTGACTGAATTTTAGGCGTTTGGCCCTTGATATCTGAGCGAATTTGCTAAAAGGTAGCTATACTGGAGTTTTCGCTTGAGCACGGGCGCAGCCCGTGTTCAAGCCATTGTGGCCTCTCAAAATTGAGGGGGCTTGCCGTCAAGGCCTGCTTTGCCAAACAGCCCAGGGACAGTTCTAACTCTGAGTTGTGTGTCAAAAGCACAGGGCTGGGGGGGTTGCTGCTTAGAGACTTTAACTGCAGTTAGAGTTTGTGGCCTTGTTAAGTCAGACTTTACACTGTAGCATGCCTTCATTGGCAATTTTTCCTGGACTAGTCTAAGCTTTAATGATAGTTTGCTTTTGATCACCAATTAGAGTGAGCCCACACTGTGGTGTGGGTAGGTGATTGTTGGTTGTCAGGGGTGGGGAGGGTAGCTTTTATTTAAGTTCGGACGGTAGCAGAATTGGCTTGTTTTCACAATTTCTGCAGGCACCTTTTGACAAATCCAGTTTCTTTAATTTAATCTGGTCACCGATGATACTTCTCAAATTAAGGTGTGATTACTAGCACAGAACACATTTCGCCGATGAGATAAAACTAAAATATGAAGCTTTTGCCAATTCCCTTGGGAAGGACTGCCAAGATATAACCTCTATTCAGTTGTGGTTTTACGTCTTTCTGCTCTTATTTAAGAATGCCAGAAAATCCAGGCTACCAGATTGAAACCAGATTGCCACCTTAATCCGCTTTGTTTTGTCTTTGCATTTTTATAAAAGGGAGCAATAAATTATGACTGAGGACGGACGGAGGATTTTTCTGAGAATTGATCAACCAATCAGGAACGCTATTTCTCCGTCCGTGGGCGAACGGAGGTTTCGAAATTGTTCAGGGGGTTGACTGCAGGCGGTATCTCACTCTCCTACCCTTCCAGGTTTTCCCACGGCTATATTCAAAACGAACAAACGAAAGTCAACCCCAGTGGAAAGAATGATGTAAAAATTCGCCAAATGATTGAAAGCGTTTTAATTGGTCAACTCAAAACTTACTGTTAGTCAAATTTTGTAAGTGTATTGGGTGGGGGTCGGAAGAGCATAAACAATAGACTGGCGACAGGCGGTTATTTTTTTCTCCCCCTCATCTTGAGCTGCGCATTTGCCTCTGGCGCTTCTCGCTGGGCTAAATAAGCGCCTGTCATGCAGGCTACTTATACATTGCATTACAAACTTTCATTTCTAGAGATCTTCATGGCAATGGAATAATTCAACTCCCAGAAAACATGTTCTCAGGACTCAAGAGTCTACTATGGCTGTAAGTTTATTGCTCCATAAAAGCTTATGCAGATCATTGTATGAGTTAGTTAAGACGTGACTCAGCTTTTTAAATGAAATCTCAACAGCCACTGATAACCCCTTCAAGTCCACAATTAAATTGCATTTGGACTTTGGCCTTCTAATTAAATCCCATTCCACTACATTGTTTTCTTTTTGTTTTGTTTTTTTGTGTGGCTAGTGCGCATGCGCTAGCCACTATTCTAATCATGCAACTTTTCCAAAAGTAGGTAAGTAAGTATCAATAGATATGTTTGAAGCCAAACAACACTTAGGACATCTTCGTTGCCACTTTCACCGACATGCGAAGGAAAGCCGATGGTTGGCTCCTGGTCGATGTTTTTTTCTTTCATTGGGAATTTTGTCTAGTGCACGTGAGAGAGCTGAGATTGTAATCAAGTAAGTACCTTACTTGATTTCAGAAAAGTTACTGACACTATTTATTACAGTTTTCACCTTGACTTTCTTAATGGTTTGGTGAAATCTCTTGTCAGGCCTATGGCTCACATTTTTAAGCCGATTTTCACGGCAGCTATATCGACATGGCACGCTGACAAGACAGCGAAAACAAAAGCCCCATAAAGGAAAACATGAACCTCTTCGGGGTATAAAAGAACCTCTTTTGAGGATGATTAAGCCCCTTTGTGGGATAAATAAACCTGTTAACGGGATCAACAAAATTGAAAAGGAAATATACGGAAGCGCACTGAGTTCACGAGCTTATATCGCCGTAGGCAGCCCAAGTTCGCGTCACTAGAGAGCGTGTGATAATTAATTACTAGTGGGAAGATGACCTTTGAGTGCAAGCGGTGTTGCGTTACAGGCAGCCGTTGAGAATTTAAACGCGTTATAAGGCTTTGTATGGGAAATAAAATACCATCGATTATGAATCCTAAAAAACGCTCAATTTAACGTTCATTCAATAAAATGAATAAAAGTGACTCACCTTTGGTGTATTCTTGTGTGTTTTCGAGCTTATTTTGCCGTTTCGGGAATTCCGTGTTTTCACGAAGTCAAGGCTGCACACTAAGATTTCGACCGTAGTCAGCTCAGAGGCGGTTTGCGCCTCGAAAATTCATCCCAGCCGCGAATTTCTCACCCAAAGCTAAAGCCCCATCATTTGCGAACCTCAGTAATGTTTCGTCGTCAAACTCCCCACGCACTTGGCTGGAAATGAGCATTTTCTGCTTCGATTCCACGATCGCTGATCAATTTAACGGCTGGTGATCATGTGAATGGTCACGGAGCTTAGGCCCGAGGTCAAATTAACTCCATCCGATGAGGTACAGTCATTTCATGTACAACACTAACCCTGTCCCCACAGCGTCACTCGTAACCATGGAGCTGTTCGAGAAGCCGGACTTCAACGGGGTTTGAACCCGTGACCTCGCGATTCCGGTCCGACGCTCTAACCAACTGAGCTATGAAGCCACTGACGTTGGGAACTGGTCATTTGTAGGTTCCAATGGTCCCGTGAGGAATGAATCAATAATGAAATGGTAAATGAAATGAACCATACATGAACTGCGGATATGAAATCAAGTGAAGCGATGATCTTCGCAGTTATGACCGCAATTTTTACAACTGCGTAGAGTAGCCTGAAAAATTCAGGACTTCAACGGGGTTTGAACCCGTGACCTCGCGATTCCGGTGCGACGCTCTAACCAACTGAGCTATATGTAGCCACTGACGTTGGGAGCTGGTCATTTGTGGGTTCCAATGGTCCCGTGAGGAATGAATCAATGATGAATTGGTATATGAAATGAATCATACGTGAACTGCGAATATGAAATCAAGTGAAGCTATGATCTTCGTAGTTATGAACGCAATTTTTACAATTGCGTGGAGAAGCCTGAAAAATTCAGGACTTCAACGGGCTTTGAACCCGTGACCTCGCGAGGTTCAAACCCCGTTGAAGTCCTGAATTTTTTCAGGCTTCTCTACGCAATTGTGAAAATTGCGTTCATAACTGCGAAGATCATAGCTTCACTTGATTTCATATCCGCCGTTCGTATGATTCATTTAATATACCATTTCATCTTTAACTTTAGAAACTATCGAAATTACAGTAATTGGCCCTTTATTGTTAGGATCCGATGTCATACCCTTTTTAAAAGCTGGAGTTACTTTGGCCATTTTCCATTCACTTGGGCATATCCCAGTGAGGATGGACTTAGAGAATATGTCGGTATGCGAAGGTGCGATAATACGGGCAGCCGTTTTTAACATTTTACTCGGAATCTTATCAAGACCAGTGTCTTTTTTATCATCAATTTTCTTTAAAAGGTTTAATGCAATATCGATACTCGGAGTTTGAAGAGAAAACGATTTATCAGTGGTTTCCAGATAAAATTCAGGATCTACATCTACAGCAGGAATATCTTCTGCTAGTACTTGCGCAATATTTGTAAAGTGTTCGTTAATAGTTTCTGCTTTATCAACCCGGATTACTGATATTTTTATTGCCAGCTGTGATCTCCAAGATATTGGACGTCTTGCCGCTGTTACGGGAGGTTAGCTCGTTAATTAGGTTCCATGTTTTGCGCAAATTACCCTTTTTTTAGTCTCCAGGTTGTCAGAAACATATAGGGCCGATTATTTAAACGAAGTTTTAAGACAAAGTTTATGAAAATAACCGTCTAAACCGTGTTTAAGCCATGAGTACCGATTATCTAAACGTTGTTTTTCCATAATAGTGTTTAGACAGTGTCTAAACACCGACTAAGGGACAATAGTAAGTTAGACCTGGTCAAAGGTAGGTTTAAACTCTGTTTAACGATGTTTTCATGGTCAGCCATTTTTAAATGGAGGAACCTATGCGCTACAAACAGTTAAGAAACTACGCCAATCCACGTAATATACATGTTTGACGAGTTCTGCACCTTAGGGATAGATTTGACCCATTAGAGGAATACAACGACGAAGCCTTGCGCTTGCGTTTTCGCCTTAGGAAGGACTCGGTCAGTGACCTCGTAAGAATTTTAGATAAAGATTTTCAACATCAAACAAGGACAGGTATCAACCCTATAGCGTGGATGTCGAAAGCCTCAGAGCGATACCGGATGTTAAGACTGTTATGTACCCGCTCTATATTGATCACTTGAAAATCTTCTCAGCTTCACAGAGTAAGCTAGACCTCTAGAGAAATGAAGGCTTCCAAAAGGACCATGGAAGATGCTGGGCTAGTATGGAATGAGAAAAAGTGCTCTGTAGCTGATGTCAAGCGCTGTTCACTAAGCAGTGACCAGGGTGGCACAGTCGTAGGGGACGCTCAGGTTATAAAGGCCCTGAAAGAAGGGGAGAGTCACAAGTTTCTAGGAGTGCTTGAGGACACAAATCAGAAAGATGAGCTGGTGCTTAGAACACTATCTGTTATCTGTACCACCCCTCTGTCGTATTATTACAAAGTGATTGCCTCTAACCAGTACGCTTTGCCAATCCGGGCGTACGCCATGTGGACGCAAACATGGCCTCTGTCCGAATTACAGTAACTGGATAGAGAAACAAGGAAGAAAGCGGTGGCAGCCATCCATCAGCTCTATGTCCCCTTTTTATCTCACCAGAACATCTGGAGGCCTAGGTAGAGGCCTGAGGTCTGTCGAGTCCGAGTATAAGCTCACTAAAGTGACGGCCGCTGTAAAGCTCTTCTCGAACCGAGATGATACTATGTCCATTGTTAGAGCGTTTGAAGAGAAATGTGTTCAAGAGGAAAGAAGATCTCTCAAAAATGATGCAACGAAATATGCAGAAGAGATGGGCATAAGTCTAGAGCTCACATAATCTTACCCTGACCCAGAGGTTTTCAACGAGGTAGGAGAGACCATCAAGGTTACGAGGTATTTGGGAAAGAATGGCGGAAGAAAGAACAGAGTAAGAAAGAACAGGCGATACGAGACCAGCACTGTGAAGTGAAGTTCTTCAATTAAGGGTGGGCGGATGAAGATCCAGTAAATTGTTTCAGTTGGCTTCATAAGTGGAGTCTTGTCCCCTCGCATACTATCGCAGGCATCTTTGAGCAATATAACCAACTATTTTCGACAAAGCTACCACCAAAGCAAAATGGAAGATCTATCACAGTCAATGTCAGGTGTAGGTTATGTGGAAAGGGGCAAGAAAGTCCAGCAAATGAAGTATCAGGTTTCTGTGCGCTGGCGCAGGGTAAATACCTTGCAAGACACAATGGGGTTCTGAAGATTCTCTTTTTCGAGCTCCTTTGTGATTTTAAGCTCATAGAAAAAATATAAATAAAAATTATCGTAATAATAATAATAATAATAATAATAATAATAATTATTATTATTATTATTATTATTATTATTATTATTATTATTATTATTATTTCCAAAGGGGTTGCTCTTCCATGCTAATAACTATCTATAAATAATAAGAAAGAAATGTATTGCATAAATTAAGTAAACAATATCCATTCTCGGGCATAATACAACCATCCTAGCCCTCCCCCAAATGTCACCTAATAATGAATTAATTAACTTTTGTATTCTAGTTTGGCCTCTTTCATTAACAATCGTTTAGTCTTTCTCGCAAATAAGGTTAAAGTGCCTATGTCTCCAACGTTTATTAGGAGCCGATTGAAGGCTTTGGATGCCGTGTCTTGAAATGTTCTGTAATGAGAGGTATACCGAGACAAACGGTGCTGCTGGATCTCAGGTCACGATTTGTGTCGGCTCTTTGTACGGCGGCATAAGATCTCCAGTGAGGCAATCGATAGACAGATAACTTACTGGTCGTGTCTTTGACGCTGACACCAATTGAGTAACCGCATCGTATTGCAGAACGGATGCTGCCTTTGATACTGGGGAAACAAGGCAGACATTCAGACACTCAGAAATCTAGAAATCCGCGCATTTTAAATGAACACCCGCTGAAGTATCGTTGCCGTGGTATCCGCCATTGATCATGACACTCTTTGAGCAGGAATTTTACTATCAAATAGTTAACATATATATAAATTATGTCCACTTCTCGGGTAGATATGAGCCAATTCTAACGAGATTCCACCAGAAAATAGGGCTACGCTTCTAATTACTAAAAAATGCTGTGTAAGTATTTTGACGTCTACAAACAAGATGACTTCGAAACATTTGTACGAGAGTCGCTCGGGCAACTGAGCAAAGGTCAGAAACAAATCATTCAGGACATCTCAAACTTTAAAGATAAAGTAAAGCTGAATGAAACAGCGTTAGATAAAATATCTAGCCAATTTAAGACCCTCAACGACAGCTTCGAAGAACTCAAGGGTGAACTTCATGATGCGAGGTGTAAAGTCGACGAGCTGGAAAGCTTTGTTGGAAAACACGCCAAGCAAATTGAGGGGATGCGTGAGAGACTCTTGTCCCTTGAGCAAATACAACCTCCGTTTCCACAACGTCCCAGAATCTACCGACGAGGATTGCGTGTTAAAAGTCCGTAACATTTTATCCAAGCAACTTGATATGGAGCCGGAGATTGAAAACGCGCATCGTGTTGGTCTTCAAAATGATGACAAACCTCGAGTAATTATTTGCAAGTTCCTGTATCGTCCACAGAGGTATAAAGTTATCCAGAAGAAGCGAGATCTTGTGGTTGGTATTTGGGTTACAGAGGACCTAATCTGGGAAGATCGTGAAGCAAAGATAAAACTAAAGGAATTTATGAAGGAGGCATTTGAAAACGGGAAAAAGCCTAGATTCTCTCGTGGGAAACTTTACATAGATGGAGCTCTATATATCTCTATATCTATCTCTATCTATAAACTTGGATTACCCTGCAAGTTGACATAAGCAGCTTGCAAATCTCAGTTTACAATATCATAACTGACAATCGCACGTTTTCTACAGGTGGCGGAGTTTCTTTATATTTAAAGTCAAGCTTTGAATATCATTTAAGAAATGATTTAAAATAAGCTGGTGTTAAAAATATCTGGGTTGACACGCAAGACTTGCTTATTGGCGTTATTTATAACCCTCCCAGAAGGTCCCAACACGATTTAATTGATGAATTTGAAAACGTTCTACATTCCGTCCTTTTGTCTAAGAGAAAGTGTCTGATCTTAGGTGATTTCAACATCAATACACTCGTCAAGAGTACAATAGCAAAAGAATACCTCAACTTGATCTGTTCAGAAGGCTTTAATCCTTTGTTTCTTGAAGCAACGCGCGTAA
>NW_027179775.1:252500-257500 GCF_036669935.1 Montipora foliosa
TTTATAAACAACACACTGTTCATTTACGATCGATGGCTTTGCTTCTTTCACATTCAGTTCTTGATCAATTTTTCGGCTGACAAATACGGGCTGGATGTTGGTGTTCACTTTCAGGCTCAGATCCCTGAGTTGTCCTTTCACAAAATTTGCTGAGGTTTGGTCTTTAAATGGTAGAACCACTCGAATTGTGTCCGTCTCTTTAGTTGGTAATAATGGTCGCTGCTGGTCACAAACCTTTGAGTCAACGAAATTTTTGATGGCAGAGTCGATGAGGTGTTTGGGGTACTTTAAACGCGAGAATACTGTCTTCAATCGGTCACATTTGTCTGAGAAGTGTGACCAAGAAGAAGATAAACTATGTGCTCGACCCAGCATAGTTCGGAGTAAACCCTGTTTGTACCGATTGTCAACGTGACTTTGGTAATGTAAGAGGAGACTTGAATTCGTGGGTTTTACGTACACCTTTGTCTCTATTTGGGGCGATCGGTTCAGTAACTGGATGCCCAAATAAGGGAGCATGCCATTGCATTCGGTTTCCATTGTAAATTTTACGGAAGAATGTGCCTTGTTAAGCGTGTTCAGGAAGTTGGATGCTGTTGCGATATTTGGCATGATAGTAAGTGTATCATCAACGTACCTTCGATAGAAAGAAGGGAGTTTACCCTCTCGCTCGAGGTTTTCCTCAATTGAAGACATGAACACATTAGCTAGCAGGGGACCAAGGGGGGAACCCATGGCCACACCATCCGTCTGTTCGTAAAGTGCTCCATTATACTGGAAAAGTTGTCCTTTTGTAGCTACACTGAGAAGGTCAACAAGGTCCGTTTTGGTCAGGTTCAGGTCATAGGTTGAATTAAACCAGTCGTTGTATGAAATGCTTTATATAAGAACTTTAAAGCCAAACCTGAACGTGCAATCGGACTCTATTCGTGCGAAAGTATTTGTGTAATCTTCGCACCTATTATGTTAATTTTCGCGCCACATCGCTTAAATACTGTTATTTGCATGTTTCAAACTTTTACCTTGATAATGGAGTCATGACTACTCCGAAAAGTCGGTTTTTATCGTTCGCTTTTACTGTTTTATCTTTTAACAAATCTCTTTTAATAATAATAATAATAATAATAATAATTATAATTATAATGATAAGAAGAAGAATAAGAACAAGAATAAGAACAAGAATAAGAATAAGAATAAGAAGAACAAGAATAAGAATAAGAATAAGATTAAGAATAAGACTAAGAATAAGACTAAGAATAAGACTAAGAATAAGACTAAGAATAAGAATAAGAATAAGAATAAGAATAAGAATAAGAATAAGAATAAGAATAAGAATAAGAATAAGAATAAGAATAAGAATAAGAATAAGAGTAAGAGTAAGAATAAGAATAAGAATAAGAATAAGAATAAGAATAAGAATAAGAATAAGAATATATACATTGTGTGAATTTATGTCTGGTATTCTATTTCTAACGATTTATTAGCAATATAAAGGCATTAATTAATAAAGCTAAAATCAATATAGCGAAAAGAAAGTGTATAATTAAACTAATCTTGATACATTTTTATCCCGACAGTGATTTCATCGTATCTATTTATTTCTTTATTTTTTCTTTATCATTTATTACTTTTAGTTTATGATTTTAATTTTATATCGGCGTTGGTCCGTTGAAGATAGAGATGTAAACATCCAGTCAGCAGTCTAACCCCACTCAATTCAATCCCGTTAAGTTTCTCGCTTTTTCAACGACATATTACAAATTTTCCCCTTGATTTAGCCAAATACTTTATTCGGGATCGCCATAGGTATACGTTTGCTTATCATGGTGAACGTGGTACATTCATGTAACTCGCTGGCTAAACTTCATTTCGGAAGAGACGGCACAAATTAACTGTCTTAAGCTTTCAGTCTACTGTTCAGTTAAGTCAACTGGATGCGGACAAATTCATCTTTACCTGTGGTTTTGTCTTTCTTGAGGCGATGTTAGATGAAAAAAAAAAGTTAATGTCTGTAAGGGAAATCCATCAATTTGGTCACGAAAAAGCGAGCGAAGACGCCAGAGCTAAAGCGTTAAAAATTGCAAGGAATTACGCGATGTGTTTAGTGTTAATTTCTAATTCATCATAGTCGCAGATTTAAAACCTTAACAGTCATACTCAGCTTGCAGACAAGATAATAATAGATACTTTGAGAGCTTAACTGCACTTGCTTTAGAACATTTTGAGAACGAAATAAATGAGTGTTAAAATGACTCTATTTGCAACCTTTTGCAATTTTGTTTATCAGCTGTTGTCAAAATATGACTTCCCCTAAGTAAGTTTTCTAATATTTAAGAACTATAATAACCGCATAATCTCTGTCGCAAATTCAGTGACGGAAAAAAAAAAACACTTTGGGAGAAAATGCGAAAACAGATGCACTCGTTTTTGTCGTTTTCCTAAATGGCCGAAACCTTACATAGTCAAGCCAACATTTCTTCCTTTTTCATAGAAGTCAAAGCAGGTTTGAAACATCCTTTAGTAATTAGAGGCATAGGTCTCCTGTCTGGTGGAATTTCATTAGAACTGACTCACATCTATGCAAAAGGTAGACACATATGTTATTCATTTTGAGGGTCAAAACAAGGGCTTGTGGCTGTCATGATTACTGGCGGTTACCATGGCAACGGTAACTCAGCTGGCACAAATATGGATATTTTCGTTCATCTTCCCGGGCAACATATGTCCACACAATGAAATGAAGGGAAAGTTTAAGATTTCCATTTCCAACTTTGCTTGACTTTCTTAGAGAACTGCTCTTAAGGTTTGTCTACTTGTCTTTCCGATCTTCCCATTCGTTTCGCGTCGCTCCCCTTTTTTTTTTGGCAGTCCCGTTTATATGTGTTCTGATCTGATCTGTTTCTCTTATCTTCCTTTTGTCGTCCTGCATGTCATGCTGTTTATATTTTGTTTTAGCGAGCCCCGGCAAGGTTGCACTCCGGTCATGAGTCTACTTGGCCCGTGTGTTTTCTTTTGACCTCTTGTTGTTCTGCATATGCGGTTCGTATTGGTTTCCGCTACGGTCATGAGTACAATTGGCTTTTATTGTGTTTTACTCTTGACCTTTTATTGCTTTGCATACCCTGCTTGTATTTGTTTCAACGAACCCAAAAAGTTTCCGTTCCGGTCTTGAGTCTAATGGACTTTTATTGTGTATTACTCATGGCCTTTTGTCTTTTTCTTTTTTTTTTTTTTGCACATGCTGTCCGTATTTTTCTCTTGAGACTTATTACAGGCCTTCGTTTTGCTATTCCCTTATTTTGATTTCCTTCCTTTAGTGTTGAGAGCAGCTTATCTAGCTTGCGTGCGTATGGCTTAAGGCGTAAACCTGACTTCGACAATTACTATGCTTTAGCCCAAGCTGAGGATCTTGTTGCTGCAGACAAGGCAGCTTTTTCGTCTGCAGCCAACCAAGCTTTGAGGGAGGGTCTTGACAACCCTCTGGAGCATTTTCGAGCGAATTTCTTAGCATTGGTTTCCGACAGTGATTATGCTAAGGTCCTTGATGCTATTGCGAAGGTGCATAGTCTTTCCGCACAGCCTCCCCACCTGTCCCTCCTTTCGCTCCCTCGTCTTCTCGTTCGTTTCATAACGATCGCTTCTCTTGTAATTTTTGTGGGGCATTTGATCATTCTGCTCGATTTTGTTATAAGAAGCGGGATATATCCAACTGGTCCAGATTCTTCCTCTTCCAGCACTTCTCTCAAGGTAGGGGAGGCTCGAACCCCCAGTGATCATCTTAAATTGAATAAAATTGTTCTGTTTTGTTGTCACACAATTTTTTTGTCTTGTACGTTCTATTTCCTCTCTTTTCCACTTTCCGCTCTCTGTTGGCAGTTTTAAAAGGGAATCTTATTCCCTCTCGGATTACTGAGGCTTAAAGCTGCCTTCCCTTGAGCCCCCTTTTTCTTTTCCCTTGTAGCACCCTTCCAAGCGTGTGAAGGTTCTCTCCGCGCTACTTAAGGGTTGCCTCCTCGTAACTCCCACATTTCCAATGGCTTCCTTCGCACAGTTTTAAATGGTTCCGCGCTGGCCGATGTTTCAGCATTATCCTTTCTCGACCCAGAGTTCTTTTGTGATAGGGAATCTGCAGTCTCATCGTCCTGAGAGTACATTGTCAATTCCGCGTCTTGTGACTTAACTGGGCTGCTCTGAAGATGGATTAAGAATTTTGTTAGCGTTAACGATTTCTTTCAACCGTTTAAAGGACAGTTCAAAGGGGAGAACTTTGACTCTTATATACCTACCGCCAAGGTGTTCTCTCCATCCATCGTGTCATGCTTTCGTGGATTTTATCAACGAGTCCATCACCGCGGGGCTAAAAACGGGAGCTATCTCACTCTGAGGTGAGGTTGGTTTTTCTTTTTGCACACCTCATTCTGTCCTCTGGCCAGGCTTGTTTTAAAACCATACAGCGTTTCGATGGTAAATGCATTTCGTTCTCTTTCGCAGTTCCGGGTGCGTGTTTGTTCACTAATGAGGAAAACTTGGCAATTTCCAGGGGTCTTCGTTCTTTCCGCCTAGTTAAGATTAAAGGAATAGAGCATTAAAATTTCCTTCAGAACTGGGAAGGCTGTCTCCCTTGGGTCACAGAGTTTCATTCTCAAATACTCCTTGCTTCGGACGCCTCCAATTTCAATTCAATTCCAATTCCAATTTTGGTTTTGTCCCGAGCTTTCCTACGAAGACGATCGCCATTTGTGACTACAGGCCTTCCTAGGATTTAGTACGTGATATCGGTGTTAAAGAGACTCTAGCGTGAGCGAAAGTTTCGAAAGCTTTGTTCTCTTCGGTGCAAGGCCGACGTGTGGATGTCTTTTACAGAAAGCCAGGTGTAGTTTATTCGCTCTTAGAAGTGTCAGGGCGCCAGGTCCCGCCAGCTTTGTGACGCCCTTGAGAAGCTCTTTTGGCTATCTACGAGTAACAATTTTCAGCTCAACCTTCTTTATATCCCTCCTAAC
>NW_027179775.1:262500-265000 GCF_036669935.1 Montipora foliosa
AACGCGACACCCGGCCTTGGGATGTTTGCCGTTTCTTAGTCTTAAAGGACTCTTGTGGTAAGACACTAGTTCATATGCAGGGTTGTCCGTTTGTTGAGTAAAAAGGACCGGTCAGCTGTAAGTACAACCACTTAAAGAATTTCGTCTCGGTTTTCTCCCCACCTGGCCAACCATTGATAAAGCGTCCGGCCCTGGCCTTGGTTTCCCCGTAGCGCTGGCCTTTCTCCCTATGGCTTCTTTTAGTTTTGTGATTGTTTTTTTAGTCTCGTGTTCTTTTCCTTCTTTGAAGGGTTTTGCTCGCTTTTCCTCTCGGCGGAGGCAGATCGCCCATGACTCATTATAAACAGGTGAAGCTAGAGAGAATAGATTTTTGTTCTCGCTCAATTAGAATTGTGTAAAAAAATATGCCTAGGTTAAAATATTACCAATTTAACTTAGCTTTGCAGATATTTTCTAAATCATTGCTTTATATGCTTTCATTTCTAGAGATCTTTATGGCAATGAAATAATTCAACTCCCAGAAAAGATGTTCACAGGACTGACAAGTCTACTAACACTGTAAGTTTATTGCTTCAAGTAAATTGTCAAAATATATTTGTTATATACGTACCGAGATTTACTCTCCAAAGAGGATCGAGATAAAAATAGTCTCTTTGCGATAGAGAGGCCAACTGATTGGTCATACAATTTTTGCACAAGTAAACAACGACGTATCGACGCTCTGATTGGCTGTATCGTTATTTTCATTAGTGAAAAATTGTCGTATCAAATAAAAAGATTAGCCTTTTGATTGGCTAATATGATGTTGAACTTTGGCGCAGGTGGCCTGTGCACCGACAGCGGCAGTAAAACTTGTGAACATTGCGGCCGAACGGTGTATGGTTTTCAAAGTTTTGGATGTTTTATTGCTTAGTTTTCTCCACAAAAATGCTTCAGAAGATCTTAAAAAGTTTTAAAAGTGCTCAAGCGAGGTATATATATATATATATATATATATATATATATATATATATATATATATATATATATATATATAATTGTTATAGAGAAGGACGACGGACAACTTAGAGCGAAGGAAAATATATACAGTAAAAATTCTAAAAATGATAAAAAAATTAATAAAAAACGTTTCGGTCTGTGACCTTTATCATCATATATATATATATATATATATATATATATATATAACTAACTGCAGACAGTACTGTTTCGGCCTTCTGGGCCTCATCAGTGCAGTGCTGATGTCTGGGATAGAGGTTAAGCTTCTAAAGCCACCCAAAATGTCCCACACATGTGGTACATCTAAGCCATGCCAGAGTGCTCAAACTAACGAGCTAGTGAGCATGCGCAATTGATAACGGTAATGACTCATCCCAGTAGAGTGCTCAATTTGGACATGAAAGCAAAAGCTTTGTAATGCCAAAGAGCTATATCTAACTGCAGACAATACTGTTTCGGCCTTCTGGGCCTCATCAGTGCAGTGCTGATGTCTGGGCTGGAGGTTAAGCTTATAAAGCCACCCCAAATGTCCCACAATGTGGTACATCTAAGCCATGCCAGAGTGCTCAAACTAGCGAGCTAGTGAGCATGCATGCAGTCATATATATATGCAGTTATATATATATATATATATCTAACTGGATTTGTCAAAAGGTGCCTGCAGAAATTGTGAAAACAAGCCAATTCTGCTACTGTCACTGACTTAAAGAAAAGCTACCCTCCCCACCCCTGTGCTTTGGTCAGACAACTAACAATCACCTACCCACACCACAGTGTGGGTTCACTCTAATTGGTGATCAAAAGCAAACTATCATTGAAGCCTAGACTAGTCCAGGAAAAATTGCCAATCAAGACAAGCTACAGTGTTAAGTCTGACTTAACAAGGCCACAAACTCTAACTGCAGTTAAAGTCTCAAAGCAGCAACCCCCCCAGCCCTGTGCTTTTGACACACAACTCACAGTTAGAACTGTCCCTGGGCTGTTTGGCAAAGCAGGCCTTGACGGCAAGCCCCCTCAATTTTGAGAGGCCACAATGGCTTGAACACGGGCTGCGCCCGTGCTCAAGCGAAAACTCCAGTAGCTACCTTTTAGCAAATTCGCTCAGATATCAAGGGCAAAACGCCTAAAATTCAGTCAAAAATCGGCTGATCACACTCGATTTACTCAGCCTGGCTCACAGAATGCCATTCTGGAGAGAAACGCACAGATAACTATAAATTTCTAACTGGATTTGTCAAAAGGTGCCTGCAGAAATTGTGAAAACAAGCCAATTCTGCTACTGTCACAGACTTAAAGAAAAGCTACCCTCCCCACCCCTGTGCTTTGGTCAGACAACTAACAATCACCTACCCACACCACAGTGTGGGTTCACTCTAATTGGTGATCAAAAGCAAACTATCATTGAAGCCTAGACTAGTCCAGGAAAAATTGCCAATCAAGACAAGCTACAGTGTTAAGTCTGACTTAACAAGGCCACAAACTCTAACTGCAGTTAAAGTCT
>NW_027179775.1:270000-275000 GCF_036669935.1 Montipora foliosa
TTCGTTGATCTGAGGTGGAGAGTTTTTTGATTTGAAACCGTATGCCTCTTTTGCTGTGGATTCTGTCTTGTTTAGGAAATGGTGGGCTTTCCATCGCATCCGACGTATGAAATGTTCCGTCTTTTCAATGAATCTCTTCAAGTACTCGTTCTTTGCTGGCAGTGGGATGTTCTTGGTGGAATAGTTCAAGTTAACCTTCTCCATAGTAATAGGAGATAAGTCAGTCAGAGTGCTCAACAACAATAGGAGCAGAATATAACCGAAAAAGTGGAAAGAAATCCTCATCTACTATAAAGTGCTCAATAGCAGAGCTAGAGCTATGAATAATTATACTCCAAGAGCTAGGTTATTTGAACATTTACTGCAACTCTGAGTTTCATGCTTCTTGCGAAGCAATCATCAGGCAACTGCCAGAAATAACGGTTACAATACAGAAATTTGAAATACAGAACAACGGATACGTACGTGACGTCTAGGCATATCATTGCATCTTTACATTTTTTAACATAAATTTCCTAACATGTCTACAACACGATGACAGCTCATTTCTTTTGTTTAGACTTGCCATTTCCGGTTTACAAATGATAAAATACTTTTCCCACAGACACAAATTGCATCTCTTAGTTACATTGGAGTAAGAACTAGCTTGTTTTATCTTGCACCATTTGATGTTAAGAGATGCAATTTGATGTTGCACCCGTCTCACAAATATCTTCCATGTTTATTAGTTCTTTGTGGGACGTTAAAGAACCCACACGCTATTCGAGAAGAGTAGGGGATGAAGTTCCCGGCATTGTGGCTGTCCTCTCTGAGTATATGGGTGGGTGGGTATAGCAGGTCCACATCAGCTGAATAGCTGCCAACACTTCAACCTGCTCAAACAAATAAATAACAAATGACAAACAAAAACACACAGGTTTACAGAACATTCCGCGACAAAGCATTACAAAACAGTGACGCACCTACTATCTCTTAAAATCGCAAAATAGAAGGACCACAAGCTGTTAGACCACCTCAAGTTGGAGCCCCATTTCTTTCGTCTATAAAATCTGAACGGAGTTATATACGGTAAGGAAGGTAACAATACCACAACTACTTTATTGACAAAATTACATCTGCACTGTACTAATCAGAACTCCTCAACCTTGGTTGACAATTTCAACCACTTAAGTTATTTCAACAGTTGCGATTCATCACAAGAGTTTTCAATTCAACGCACCTGAGTTGACACCTTTCGATTCTCAAATTTGCATACCACTTGTCTCTAATTGATCAATTGACCAAACGGTGCGAAACGGATCGAAATTCCTTGTCATCTCATTGGTCGCTTAAAACAACGGACGCCACCCACAGGACTATAAAAGAAGCACCTTCAACGAAGATTTGGTCTAAACCTGCTTTTACCCATTAGAACACGCAACTGAAGAAGAAATCCACTCTGTATTCCGAAACCGGCCTTGCAACCTGATACAACGTTCTTTGCAGCAAACTTATCAAAAACGCCATTGACCAACGTGAACGATGATGTACTCGGAGCAATCCTTGCAGAAATGAGAGACAGCCAGGCACCACCATTAATCTCTCCGAGTAAGTCCCCAGCTAAGCGGATATTCTCCGACTCAGAAGAAGAAATACCTTCCTCGCAGCCAGCACCAGCCCCCAAGCGTACTTAACAGACCGAGGGTTTCAACCAGCTGAGGAACAGAACTGCTTCACTGGAAACCAGACGCGCAAAAAGCCTACGATCGCTGTCTGTCCTTAAAGATGTCGTCGACAGGAAATACTGTTCAGTAGGTGTCCAGTACCGGCCAAGGCCCGACAGGCCCGACGAGCAGTTCAGTATGGCGTTCAACAAAATCTGCTAAAAAGCAGAACAAGAATTTCTCCAGATCCTGATCCAGCAGCAGACCCTGAGACAATTTCTAGTCTCAAGAAACAGCTGGATCAAATGTTACCGGACGCGTCCAGGCGAGAAAACGCCGAGAGGAGAATCTAGCCGATCTCTATCCAGGACCAACCTCAGCAAGAAAAAAAAAAAGAACGGCGACAAGCCAGAAGCAACCAAAAGAATAGAAAAAAGGAACTGAGCACTATTAAGGTGAACGAACTCAGTGCACTCATGAATGTATTTTCTAAGAACAAAAATAAAACAAGAGTTGAAACTAATCCAAACGTCTCTTTCACTAACTACTACCGCGCCAATCCTGTGCGACACCTTAACAAAAATAAAAAGCGACTTCTCAAATGCAAAGCAAATAAAACTCAGTACAAACGAAATAACGATAGATTCATCAAAAATCTATTGAATATATCTCTTACTGAAAAGGACAAAAATTTGCTATCAAAGGGCTTGAAATTTATTCCCACTTCCCCGAAACCAATATCATACAAAAGTCTTTTAAAACACTTTAACAACTTCGCCAGAAACATGCGCTTAAAATACCACTTTGCTGACCACGGAAGCAATCCTCACCCGTCCCATGTCAAATCAACGTGGCAACCACCACTACAACCTTCTGTGGCACTTGAAAGCTACCTGGAACGTACTAAGCTAGAAATTGCTTCGATAACCTCTAGCAATGCTAAAGGGAATTTGTCAGCACAAGAACGACAAGCAATATCCGCATTACGCGCAAATACAAAAGTGAACATTAAAAAACTGATAAGGGGACTACAACATTCGTCATGGATACGCCAGACAAAGTCCGAGAGGGCAACGTACAAGTCTGTGACACAAACTTTTACACCCCTCTACAAGATCCTATAGAGTTCTCGACGGCCAAGAAGGTCAGCAACATAGTCAATGCACTGTATACAAACAACCATATTGACGCAATGACTTTCAAATGGCTCAATCAAAGCCAGAACCCACCCAGAATACCGAAAATGTATACACTGACAAAAATACATAAAGCAAACCCAGTCGGCAGACCGATAGTTCCCGGTAGTGGTGGCCCTACAGACCGTATTTGAAACTTCATCAATTCGCTTTTACAACCTACTGCTAAGAAACAAGAATCATATATCAAAGACACCACAGACTTTGCCCGGTTCATTGAAAACACGCAACTTCCAGAGAACGCAATAATAACTGCTACACTCGATGTCTGGTCACTATATACCAACATCCCGCAGGAAGAGGGAATGGAGGTCATCTGCCAATATTATGAAGAATACTATCAGTCAAATCCACCCATCCCCACATCCATTCTTGGGAATCTCGTGAAACCAATTCCTAAGGAAAACTCCTTCAAATTCAATGGCGAAAACTATTTACAGACCCACGGTATAGAAATGGGCAGTAAAATATGGCAGTAGCTTTCTCAGTCATCTTTATGGCTCACATTGAGAAAGAACTACTTTTATCCAGCCCTAATAAACCTATTATCTGGAAAAGATTCATTGATGAAATTTTTTCAGTGTGGACCATAAGCAAACACGAGATTAACAGCTTTGTTGATTTTGCTATCCAATTCCACCCCACGATCAAATTCACTTGCGAAATGTCGAAGTCTTTAAAGGACCTCGCTTCACCTTAAACAAAGCACTTGATGTCCAACTAATTTTAAAGCCATAGAAATGTTCCAGTACACGCATTTCTCTTCATGCCACCCTCTCAGCGTTAAAAAGGGTTTCATTAAAGGAGAGTCTTCGCCTTTTGCGAACGAACTCTATTGAAAAACCTTCATTCTTCTGTGAGAAACGTTTACCTTGGTTTTAGTACTATTGATTTCATATTATTGTTTCCTTGCATTTTGTTTTAGATTTTCAGATTCCTTTTTAAGATTAGCAATTAATTGAGAAATGAAACATTCCTGTTACTTTTTTGTTTCTTCCAGTTGGTATTTCAGATGGATGACGTTTTGAATAATTAGAATATATACCAAGGTCTTTGTATATCATTATAGAGATCCCTCGTAGACATTTCATACATTAATGAATCTGTGTCAGTCATTAATAAATTTGCTTTGCTACCATATTTTCCTTTATATACATGGTAAAATTTATACGTTAATACATTTGAATAACCTAATCTCGCTCAAATAGAGTTTTGCAATGTTGCCAAGTATGCCTTTAAAAGTAGTATTTAGATAAATTAGTACTACCTTAACAAACGTACTTTGCAAACTTTCCTTATGCATCGCTTTCCATGGATTTATTTCTAGATGGCTTTATAACAATGAAATAAGTGAACTCCCAGAAAAGGTGTTCTCAGGGCTCACAAGTCTGCAATGGCTGTAAGTATAGTGCCCCAACTAATCGTTCAAAAATATATCGCTATGCCCCTGGTCGCTCCAGTTATACTAAGTGACTCACACGCCCGTTTGACTGGGATCTGGGAAGTAGTTGGTGCTATGTTAACTTAGCTTTGGAGAAGGTTTCTTTTACTTTTATTTCTATATCTCCCTATCACAATAAAATAACTCAACTCCCAGAAACGATGTTCGCAGGACTCACAAGTCTACAACTGCTATTCCACATAAACTGTCACACAATTATATACCATAGCTTAGTCACTCTCAGAGATTCGTTTGAGTTAGTTAATAAGTGACTCACATCTGTTTTAATGAAATCTCAGCAGTAATTGATAACCCTTTGAAGAAGGAATTCGAAATTTGTAGGTTTGAGTAATGATTTTATGTTTCCCAAACAGCACGTTTCGAATTGGAGACCTCTCAGATTATCAAAAATGTCTACTGATTCCGAATAATACGCGGGAACAATTCACAATTTGAGTTGTTGTTGTTTTTTTTTTTTTCATTTTCTTTTTGGTTTTGTTGTTTTTTTTTTTTATGAAACTTTCAAAGACATTTCCTAGATCAATGTTGGAGGAAAAACTTTATTTCTATAAACTGTATTTGGTTATGAAACAAACCTTTATTTTTATGTGAGAAACGTTTACCATATTTTGAGTACTCTCGATTTCATATTATTATCATTATCATAATCATCGTTATTATTATCATTATTATTATCATTATCATTATGATGTTTGTTAC
>NW_027179775.1:305000-320000 GCF_036669935.1 Montipora foliosa
ATTTCGCCAGTCTCCACCTGCGCTTTCAACGTTTGATTTTATTTACGTAGTGCTTCAGCCTTCATAATGGGTCTTCCCTGAACCCTGCAAAGACTAAGTGCATGTTGTTCTCAACTCCTCAGAAGTCGTCTTACCATTCTCTAGCTGAACGTCCTATATATTTATCTGTAGAAATTAAACCACTCGAGCGTGTGCACTCTATTAAACTACTTGGGGTTCACATGACTGACACGTTGAAGTGATCATGATCATGATCATGTCAAGCATCTCGCTTCATCTTGTTATGGTGTCCTAAATGCTCTGAGGAAAATCAAGAACTTTACAAACTCACTTATGTCCAGGTTTGCACGCAAATGCGAAAATTGCGAATTTTGCGAAAAATTGCAAAGATCGTATATAAAGTAAAGTAAAGTAAAGTAAAGTAAAGTAAAGCAACCATATTTAACGTCGATAACTCGTAACAGTAATTCAACTGACAAACCTGAGGTCGACGGTGCGCTCATTTTACTCCCCCCTCTCCATCAGTGCTCCGTTTTACGGGTATTTAAAGCTACTTAGCTACACGGAAAGGAAAGAAGTCGAAGCAAGGATGCGAGATCCGGGAATCGAACTCAGGACCTCTTGCACCAAGGCCGCGCACTAACCGACTGTGCCATCCTTGCTCCGTATATGGTGCAAAGATGACAAATCCCCAACTAGGACTCGCGATTTTTGCGATTCTTGCAAAAATTGTGAAAAATCGCAATTTTCGCAAAAGCGTTAAAATCGCAAAAATCGCGACTCTTGTCGGGGACTTGTGTTCTCTGGCTTTTCAATGTTCTGCGATTTTTGCGATTTTAACGATTTTTGCGAAAATTGCGAAATTAAATCGATGCGCAAGAGAAGGTACTTGTCCATTGACATGCACACCATACACAACAAGTGTTTCAAGGGCTCAAAGATTAAACCAGAAAGACCGTTTTAGTATCGATTTAAAGATAACAATTTAACAAGATGGAAATTGTTTATTTATAAATTAACATGGATGTGTTTGTCGATGTGTTGTACAATAAAAAATTGAGGGTTCACAATCTACAAATATCCAATAAACAAATTTCTTGCATAAAAACGAACCGACTATTTAAAAAAATAATGCAGACAAACTTGAGGTAACGGTGGTTGACGTGAATTACGTCGGAAACTCATTCGCTTATCATGCCAGGAATCCGTCAAGACCTAATTGCAAAATTCATATGTTTTTTACTTTAGGCGAAAAAACACAACAACTATTTTTCACTTTAATCGTAGTTAGGGTTATGATTTGGAGATTTTGCACGAAGGCAATATCGATAATTTAGGCCCCCGAGCTATTCCCTGCAGACAGGAAAGACTAACGGGCGAAAATGGCTAGCGCGCTCTGGAAATGAAGCTGGTTAATGTACTGTTACCATGACAACACTAACGAAAGGAGATTTTCGTTTCCAAACTTTTTCAAAGGCTGGCAAACAATTATTTGAATGCAAAGACCATCTTAGAAAACATTAAGTTGAATGTCTGGTTCTATCTCGCTTAGACTGTCATGATATAATACTATATCCAATTACTGATTGCCTGCCTTTTAAAAAGGTTACAGCGCATCCAGTTTGCGGGAGTCAGTTTTGTTTTTGGACACTATGTGAATAATATTGACGCTATTGTCAAGTTAGGCTGGTTGCCTCTGAAAGAACGTAGAGAATGGCACGTTCTAAAGGCTGCCCAGAAACCTCCAGCTTGAGCAAGTAAGACATGCTACAAACTTACGGTCATCAAGTACCATGAATCTAGTTATTCCCTATGCCTCGGACACTTTTCAGTATAGCGCGGCAGCCCTCTTCAACTCTCTGCCATCTAATGTTAAATGCTATGATAATTTTAAATCCTTCAGTAAGCAAACATTATGTATTTTAGGGGAGCGCTGCCGGAATATGGCGGAATAATTTCTTGCCTAGTTATAAATTAAATGTATATATTGTATAAATAGAGGATATTACATGGCCGCGCGGGGATACGAATTTTATCTTCGAGTGCTGCAAGTATCTCTCACGAGTGAGCGAATCGAACGAGTGAGAGATACTTTCAGCACGAGAAGATAAAATTCGTATCCCCAAGCGGCCATGTAATGTTCTGTTTATTATATATATATTGATGAAATGTCTAGATTTAAAACAACTTGTTTTATTCATTTTCGAAATGATGAAAAATTGTTCACCAACCACTAAAACACGCATCTTGTGGAACATGAAACAAGATATGAAAGTTATGAAAAACAAATCATGATAATGTAAAATTTGCAATAAAAATGTTAATGTAGTAGAGAAGAATTATATTTAAGCACAAAAGTATCGTACAATGAAGAGGAAGCTCGCCTTTTATTGGCTAATCGTGTTCGTTACCATGACGACAGCGATATCCTCACATGTGAAAGATAAAAATGATACGTTCACTGCGCGCGGTGAAGATATGATTTTTTAGTAAAAGGAGAAATCCTGGTATTTCATCAATATCTATATAATAATTATATTTTATTGTTTATTACCTAGCTTTTTATTAATTTATAATTGAGTTTTATGTAAATTTTTAATTTCCTTATATTACTCATATCAGGCGAAGGGACATACCATGGATGTACTGATATTAAACCGTTATTATTATTATTATTATTATTATTATTATTATTATTATTATTATAAATACCTGCAGAAAAGCAAGCAACCGATCGCGAAATCAGGCGAGAAACGAAACTGGCCTATTGAAATGTATTTGAACCTTAATTGGCTTCCAATTAACTGACATTCCACTCCATCGTTTAATTTTTGATTTTTTCGTATAACGAAAGCCCCTATGTGACGAAGAAGCGCATAATTATAACAACAATGATAAACAAGTTTTTTTCTACTGGCACAAACAGTCAATACTTTTCAAGTTTTGGAAATGGCAAGATATCGAGGGAATTCTTAATTAGCCGGTACGTTCGAGTAATGATTTTATTCATGTCGCTATTTCTCCCGCTGTTGATAAATAATGAAAGCTGTGCACTTTGCAAGTGATCTCACTAGTTTGCTAAGACATCAAAGTCCTGAGAAACGGACAACTACGAATATTTTGGCGTTATTTTGCCACCATTGTGGCTATTTGTTATATCACCAACGAAATCTGTAAAAGTAGAGTAAAGTAAGGTAATGTAAGGTAAGGTAGGTGTTTATTAAAATCACAATGCAGCCCCATAGGCTGAATTACGCAATTGTTTACATACAAAAATTTATAAGAATTACATTAATAATCACATTTTAATATAGATGCTAACTTTTCTAAAAGAGATCTAGTAAACAATAACCATTATAATGAAACCTTTTTACATTTCTTACAACTATGACTACACTACATAATTTGAAGAAATAACCTACAATGATTGTTACAAGTTCCACTGAAAAAAGAAATACCTACAAAATTCGATTTGCTTGGCGCGCCATTGCAAGTATAAAAGAGTTCTTTGGCCTATTGGTGCAGACATGTGGCATATTGTAAGACTAAGGTTCTTTAAATTGTACCTTGAGGACTTATATAATAGCTGAAGTAAGCTGTCCAGCCCATGATCTTTATTGGATGCGATGCTGTGGAAAAGCTTATCACATGACAAATCAATATGATCCATCATTGGTGTTACACCAAGAAACTCGCATGCGTTATTGTATCTCGTGCTGCGCATTATGATTGAGATCGCCTTTTTCTCAATGCGAACGAGCTCGTTGATGAGATACCGCGGCAAGGCGTTATAAAATACCTAAAAGGCATAATCAATTAGGGACCTTACGCACGTAAATGTAGAAAAGAACTCGATCTGTTGAAGGTAATTTCGTGCGTTTGAGCTGTACTAGGAAAAAATAAATAAATAAATAAACCATTACAATTTCCGAGAAAACAAAATTAATGCATTCCTTTTTCACTATCTAATGTTACAAATTTGTCCATTTTGGAAAATCCCCAGTTTTGGTAGGGTAAGTGGTTGTTGCTATGGTTATTGTGATAATTCTGTGATTTGTGGATTAAGCTGAGTGCACTTAATATGATTGGCTGATGTAACTGTCCGATTTCAGGTATCCAATTACAGCCAACTGTCCGGTTTCACTGTCCAATTTCAAGCCTACACAATAATTAGTAAAAAATTAAGTAATTAAGGCGCCAATCAAATTTGAGAAAATTGTAATGGCTATGACCATTAGGGAAAAACTGTGCCCGAGGGGCAAAAAAAACAAACAAAAAACAAACAGTTCTATATATAGCAAGCACAGAGAATTGATCGAAACAAACTGAACAATGATGTTTTAAAAATTCGTACAAACAGGCCAATAATGTTCAATGTATTAAAATGCTTTGTCTTGCTGAAAATGAAATAAGAGTTCTTAAAACAGAAGGAAAAAAATTGTGAAAATTACTGTAACATCTCAGTCTATGCCCTCATATCTTATTATTTCAAGGATTTATCTTTGTTCTCCGTCAAGTCCTTTACAAAGGAGTGCAAAACATAGAAAACTACACAAGAAAAAACTTGTTGGCATTGACATTAGTTCATGCAAACAGCACAGGGTTGCGATTTTTTTTTGATAGTTTTAGCTACGAATCTGCACTTCAAGTTTCTTAAATGAAGATATTATAAAATAAAACTCCAAAGAAAATAACGGATGTCAACCAAAAAAGGACTCTTAGTTTAGTTAAACGGCATGTCAACAGTTCAAGAAACACAACAACGTGAAAAACTAGAGCGTTGTGATGTGTTTGTTTGCGTATGGGCTTTCTTCGCGTGGCTGCCATATTGGCCATAGACTACAGATTTCGCAACCCGAGCCTCGAGTTGAAATGTTTGGAACCGAGTTTCGGTGCGCAAAGCAATGTAGAACGAGATTAGGAAATATAACTTCGAAGAAAATAGCGGTGGTCAACCAAAAAACCGAGTTCAAAAAACTGCTCTTTTTATTTGTTATTTTATTATTATTTTTTAATTGCTATTAAACAAAGAATGACATAAACAACAACTGCCGGACATGTTTACATGTAACGCACGCGCACCCTCACCTCCCTCCACCCAGACTCACACCCACAAACACACCCACGCACATGGAATATGTTTAAATAATAGTAAAAAAAGGAGCTATTGGCTTTGATAGGGGCGACAATTTATACTCCACAAGATCTAGATGGGAATTAACTGTACAGTTGGAGAACAAGGTGCTGTTTTTTCGTTTTTTTGTTTTTCTTTTTTTAATTTTTTACATTATTATTATTATTTTTTAAAGCAATAGCGCTTCCTATTTCTTTCGTGTTGTTGTATCGGCCTTGTCTAGTTTATAAATATATTTTAGATCTCGTAAGTATTCTTAAGAAGTCGGCTTCCATTCTTTGAATTTACACAACCAAATGAAATGTTTGCTCGTCAAAAAACAAAACTTAATTTGCAAATTGTATTTAGAAGTATCTGGCCTCAGTCCCAAGCAATTATTTACCTGAAAAGTGTATTCTTTACTAACAATCTTACAGGCCTGCGTCCATGGAAAAACAATATTCCAAGACAACGGCTTTTGCTACATTCCCGAAATAAATGAAAGAAGCTTTCATTTCCATATTGATAGAAGGTGCATTTCGCGTTATCTACTGCTCGGCAGTGAAATTTGTTTTCATTTCAACGGCGTGTCAACAGTCCTAGAAAACCAACAACTCGTAACACAGCAAGCCACCAAGTGTTGTCGGCAAAATCATGTGAATACTCGCCTTTTTGAAGAATGACCAGGCCTTTTATTCCATTGCTGATGTTTTTTTCTTCTTTTTGCAAACGTTAGTTAGTAAGCGAAAACTTGCGTTTTAAGAGGTAAAATCAAACGTTTCGTCGCGCCCTAGTAAAAAAAAAAAAAAAAAAAAAATGGAAGATTGATTTCCCGCAAATTCCGGACGGGGCAACCGGTCCGGATGGAAGAAAGCTGGACCGTCTAAGAGCTCGTTACCAGCCAATCATACTCAAGGATTAGAATTCCGGCCCACTGAGATGCTTCAGAAAAAAAGTAAAATCGCTTACTAGCTTTCTTAACTACTCCTTCAATGTGCGCATTCCAAGTTAGGTTGGCACTTATAGTAAGTCCCAATAACTTGGCGGTACTTGCAACTTCTACTTCTTTCCTATCGATAATAACCGTGTCCAGTTCAACTGGGCTGCGGGCAAACGAAATTTGGAGCTCCTTACATTTATCGGGGTTGAGTTGCACTCTGTTCACATTGGACCACTCAATAACCTGATTAACTATACTTTGCCCCTTACTGGTATTCCCTTTGGCTACGACATCGGATACTGTGGTTCCATCAACAAATTTCCATAAATGTGGAATGTTTACATCTAAATCATTTATCATCAATACCAAAAGCCTTGCCCCAATTTGATACCCTGCGGTACCCAGGAGGCGACTAGTCCCCACTTGGAGTAACAACCTCTTGCTCGTTTGATTCTTTGAAATCGATTAGACAGAAAATCAATGATCCAGTTAACTATACCACGTCTAAATTACGTAACTTGTTGACTAATATAGTAGAGTAGAGTCTTTACAGTCGTTCCGTTTCCGTCAGTCTTCAGGGAACATGTATCCATCATGCTTATCAAAGCCAAAGTAGTTGAGGATTTCGGGCCCATACTGGCTACTATCAATGACGTCTAATACAGCAGGTTTGAGATAGTCGTCTACAATGAATCCTTCTCCCACTTTAGAGATACAAGGCGTTAGAGAAATAGGTCTCAATATTTCTTCAGATCCAGAACTGATTACTTTTTCGGCACGGGTGTGACATCGGCCATTTTCCACACAGGTGGGAGGCGGTGTTGTCTATAAGAAGCATTTAGAATCTCCGTAATCGGAAGGCCAAGATATCGGCGTACTCCTTGAGTAGCAAGTTCGGGATCGTGTCCGGTCCGGCAGCTTTATTGTGGTTGACTTTTGGTAGCGTCCTTTAGGCGGTTTCTACAGAAACACATGGAATATTCCTTACAGAGAGACTTTTAAGCAGAAGTGGCAACTTATATTCCACTAGCGGTTCGTGGAAGGCTCAATTGACCAAGTTAGTCTGCTCCACTTGGGAAAGGTCTGAAAAGTTATCCGCATTAATTTGACTACAAAAATCGCCATTCTTGGCCTTTGCTACACTCAGACGCTTCATTTCGTCCCACACTCTTTTAGGGATGTTCATCCTTGAGATGTCGTATCCTGGACTCATAATGCATCGCCCTACAAGTTTTCCCCTCCCGGTTTACTCAATTTTTGTAATGCTTGAACACAGTAGAAATCGTACTGTCCTAAGTCTCGGGGTCACCCATGGCGCGTCGGCTGGGCACACGCGCACTTGCTTTGCAGGCATTAAAATATCAATTCCGGCGAGGATAGCTTGCTGAAATACGGCCAACTTATCCTCGAAGCTCCCAAGCGAAGCGAATAACAATAGCCAATCGATACCGTTCAGTTATCTCTCTATCGATGGCTTACAACATCTTGATTTTAATGCCAAATTAGATTATTACGATGCAGTTGCTCAAGTAGTAAGTATGAGATCGGAAAATGCGGAGGGTGTTTTCTCAGACTCTCTGGCATTTCATTTAGAACTAGATCATTTTACATCCTCGTTTCCAGGGTCCTCCCTCTTTCTCGCTTGAGTAAGTTCCTTGGTTGCGGCTGGTCAAGTGTCTTTGTATAAATATCGAATCCGCACTGATGGTGGGTCCCACACTTAATTTTATCAACACTAAATTTCAATTCTATCTAGGGGAGGGACAATGCATCCAGTTTTTTTTTTTCAGCAACCGACAGACGGCAAAGGACTTTCTGCTTCACCACGCAAAAGACGCAAGACAAATAGCATTAGGTTTCTTCTTGAAGTCTCAACCGCACACCGTCGTAACATTACATTGAAGTTATTCGTGAATATTGGATGAAAGCCACAACTATTGGCGAACCTAAAGTAAATAAAAAAGTCATGTTTCCCAGATAATACAGCAAGGAAAATACAAAACCAATACCGTTGCTGGATACGAAAAACCAAAAACCCTGTGGGAAAAATGGAAACGTATTCCCCGAACCAAACACAGTGCCGCAAACACTTCGGGGTATCTACTTGCGTGACAGATGATGTATAAAATTAAAAGCATAAATGAAACTTACTACAAGTTAGGCCTAGAATGGCTGAGCACTTGAGCATCGGTGTAACGCTGCAAATTTGACTAAGTCATAAGAACCTACAGGAAGCATTGAATTGGCAATCCAGAACAACGCCCAACCAAGTGAGAACTTGCGTTGGTTTCCATTGGGACTTTACCTCATTACGAGCAAAACAACGCTAAAGCAAGTTAGTGTTAACTGAAAAACTACTGATCTTGGTTTCCATATTGTTAGTTCCGATCTCGCTCCAAAGCCGTCATCGAGAAAAAAAAATTGGAAATACCTTTTCATCTGGACTAAGTCAATAAAGGCTTGAGTAATTTTAGAAAAAAAATACAGAGCGGAGAAGCTGAAAAGCAAAATTACAAACTGAACATATTTGAACTTTTCGGTCTCCAAAAACGCAGGAGAAAGCTAGGAATTTTTTTAGGGACAGGGAAAATTTCTATGTCACAGTGGATATATAATCAGACTTGACGTCACAAAACTAACAAAAAAAATCTTAGAAACGATCTTCAGAGCTGTGGAAATATCTTCACACCAGTTATATTTGCTTAAAAGACAAAAAAAAAACGTGCCTCAAATCAAGTATAAATATTTTCTACCTGAGATTTGCAAAGAAACTGAAAAGGGGATTAATAATCTCAGGTGGGCAAAAAAAAGCGGTTCAATACAACGCTATCTTAAATATTCAAAAATAACGTCAAAAACAAATTCTCCGAGTCTTTCGCAGAGCTGAATTATTGTTTGCATGGACTCACCGTAAGTGGATGCCAGGCGGCGCCGGAGTGGATGCACACCACAGAACGGAATCTTGTAACTGTCACATATGACACTAAAGATAAATCCTGTGGCACATACGCCGTTAAAAAGAACTTACTGGAATGGCTCTTCAATATAGCCTCCGAAACTAAATAATCATCGGTAAAACAGTCACTAACAGTTACTAAAAGCAAAATTGGACATCACTACACCTTCGACTAGACTTGGACAGCCAACTAGTCGTTGACCGGTATGAGACTTGGAAGACAGAAGAACACCAGGCTTACTTTCTCCAGAGATTCGTTGACTTAAAAGAAAAACTTAACCAAGCAAGGGGTCTTGCTTATTCTTATTCTTATTCTTATTCTGAGGGCTTGAGTTGACCTCATTTTGATAAAAGCTTCACTGCTTTTCTTATGTAAATTCCTACTAGTTGGAATGAGAACAACTCATTACCATAGGAAAAGCAGGGACGTTTGAATAATAACGAGGTCAGCTCCAGCCTAGGTGCCATTTTAAGACCTCGTCATTAAGCTCAGAACTGCAAAAAACGCTATTTAAGATAAGGTCTGATTACTGGGTTGCTATGTATGGCAATCCAGTCGAAATCTGAGTTGAATTTCTCCGTTTCTTTCTCAGTCGGAAGACAGAAAAGCTGCGCAGTTTGGTCTTTTCTGGCACTCCCCTGCTAAGTATTCTCTTTGTTCCTAGAGTCTTCTGCGCGTATCTTTGCTACAGTCCTGTAGGTTTAAGAGGATTATAGACTGAATGCGTTGATTCAGGTAGATTTTATCCGTTGGAAAATGCGAATAGTGTTTTATTAGATCCCTTAAACAAAAATTTACCTTTATGGAGCTCAAGGATGGAACTTCAATTGGATAAACAACACAAGCGGTCAAAAATGATTATCTGGAATCTTAAAAGTGACAAGTAATAAACTTCGACATTAATTGCATTTTTCGCCGTCGGATATCAAAGTGAGTTGTTTTTCTAATATTTTACTAACTATAATGTTATGTGCAGTGCACGACACTGGAACCAAATGGCAAATTCTCTGTTAACTCTTTCTGGTTGGATATGGGTTTGACAAACTCAGAGAAGGAATCGAAACTCTTTAGTGGAACTAGATCCGTGTTTTACTAAAAGTCTGGCTATTTATGATTTCATTTATCTGTGCTCAAATCTACACAGTCTTCAGGTAAAAAAAAAAAGAAAGCAACAACAACAACAAACGGAAATTTGACTAATTCTCGTTAGTCAAGAATTGTTCGAAAGAAGGGTTGTTGTCCATTTTACACTTGGGTGGATTCTTACGCGGTTTGGGATTCGACGCACACTAACTTGACAATTCATGGATCCGTTATTTGCACGACAGAAAAAAGTGCTTTGCATTTTAACAGGCAAAAGTTCAAAACTTAAAAGACGATGTTTAATTATTTTGTTTATTGCAGGTTATGTCGTCTCGTTCTAGAAAAGAATCATGAAAGGGTATTGGTTGTAAAGAGATGGGAACTATTTGACACACTTACCGAAATTGAGAGTTCGAATTTGCCTTTTAACACTTTGATTTGATTTTGACACTTTTCATTGCGCAGCAACCAGTCAGAAGCGACATGAAACCACAAACTAATTATCGTTACTGGTTGCAGTTTAGTTTTCTCGCGCTAGATTGGCTTTATACTTGAAACACAATATTATTTCATAAATATTTATAACGTTCCCGGTTTTCGGATTGTCAGAGTGACCAATACATTTCTACATACAAGAAATTCCCACAGCGAGTTTTCCTGCTCAGATAGGAGACAATCAATTTAAAACTGATCTTTTAGGCCATTGAACTCTCTTTCCAACGTTTCATTAAAAGTATTGCGTGATTTGTTGAGTGAGTAAATGTCCAATTACAGAGTGCGTAAGATTCTAGCCAATCGGACAGGGGTGCAGCAATCCATGTAAAACTGCAAAATATCAGAACAAGCTTATGGCAGCCATTGCGCAGGCGGACTATATCTAGGTTTTTACTAACGTTTCGAGTTACACGTCCGGCTACGTGCAGGTTACCTGCTTTTAGCCAGTTTGATTTTTAAAAATAAGTAGTGTTTCGTTTCTGGACTGATAATTTGTTAGGGTGTTTGGCAATGAGTACAAAACCTTCAGGAGGACAAACACATACCAAGAGCAAGCCAGTTTACGCTCACAGAGCGATACACAGATGTTAGGTTCAATTTTCCTAAACTCAAGTGTGAACCAAGTTGCTGTTTCTTAGTGCTTGACTTTATTTATTTTCTAAATTAGAAAACCTTCAAAACCACAACTAAAAGGAATGCAATTTGTACTGTGTATATGAGCACGTGCATGGAATTAACTTTTCTTAGGACATATGTTAAAGCAAATTTTCTAATATCTTGGGCAATATTTTCAAGACGGTTTTATTGTATGCAAGCGTTCTAAATGCACGGTGCTAAGAACGAAAGATAGGAAATTGAAGCGTGCAAACCAAGTCAAGTGTCGCAAACAACCTCGTCCCTAGAAGTTAATTTAAGTAAATTTCCCACAGAAAAATGCATTAGGGGAATGTTGTTGGAAATACAACGACTGATGAGTTTGTAAGACCGACCATGTTAGTTAACTTAGTTTAGTTATCTGTAGGGTTAGCTTTCCCGCGGTAGTCAGCACGTGTTGGTATAAAGGACCGTGGAAACTTCGGTTTCCGCTGCTATCAGTTAATCCAACAATTTAATTAACTCGCATTTATCTAAGCTGAAGTGTCTACCCCAAGTATGTACCACTAGCTTTCCCGCCTTTGTTGCTGAGAGTTTTATGATCACGTTTCTGTAACTTTTCAAACTCTTTTACCAGCTATAGCTGTATTTGGCACTGAAAGCTTACTCTCGAAAGTACTTTACTCAGGAGAACCTTGTAGCACTCACTTATTCGACTAGTTCAGGTGCTACGCCCTGGGCACTTAATCATACGTCCAGGCTGTTACCTTGTTGTCCTTTATTCTTGGAAGGAAATGTGTTGATTAACCAATCACAGCTCAGCAAGTGCATATTTAAACGCCAGCTTTTAGCATTGTGACGACAGAGTTCGCTGCCGGCAACGGCAGAGTGCTGAAGTTTCAAGCCAGAATAATGAAGTTAAAACATAGAAGCTGTGGCTACAAAATCGACTGTCTCGGAACACATATATCACGGACTACAATCGGCCAGGTTTAGTTTTAGTTCTTTACATTTGAAACCAGTACAATACTCCTTGCGCATCCAAGGCCTGATCGCTCATTTTTAGAGCAATGATAAATCGACGTCGATATAAATTGTGTGTTTTGAACGGTTTTCAAAGAGTTTACTTACGAAAAGATATATCGCTAATATCTGTATAGTTTTAAAATAGAGTGTAAAAGTGGGATTACGGAGGAATGAGCAAATTACGCGATTGCACGTGATTTCAAGTCAATTTCACGTAAACGCGTAATCGTGTAAGGTAAGGACCCGTGAATACCTAAGAGCAAAAAGGAACCTCGCTTCCATGCCCGGAGATCCCATGAGATTTCGAAGCAAGCTACGTGCAGTAAGAGAAGAAAAACCGCACATCTGACTCTAACCATTTATAGGAGGCAGTGTGGCCCAGTGGTTAGGGCGCTTGCCTTGAGAAATTGAAACGTGCAAACCAAGTTAATTGTCGCAAACAACCTCCTCCCTCGCAGTTAATTTAAGTGAATGCATTAGAAAAAACCCAGATTTCCGCTGATGTTGTTTGGAAACACGAGGACCGTTTTAGCGGCTATTTCTGATTAGTTTGTAAGACCGACCATGTTAGTTATCTTAGAGTAGTTATCTGTAGCGTTAGCTTTCCCGCGGTTAGCCGGCACGGGTTGGTGTAAAGAATCGATTGAACATTGAAGTGTCTAGCACAAGTATTGCTGAGGGTTTTAGAATCACGTTTGTACAAACTTCTAAGCTCTTTGATCAGCTATAACTGCCTATTTGGCACCCAAAGCTTACTCTCCAAAGTGCTTCTCTAAGGAAAACCTTGTAACTTTTTGTGAAACTCACTTATTCGCCTAGTTCAGGTGCAACGCCCGGGGCACGTAATCATACGCCCAGGCTGTCACCTTTGTTCTTCAAAGGAAATGTATTGATTAACCAATCACAGCTCAGCAAGAGCAGTTTTTAGTAGTTTGATGACAGAGTTGGCTGCCGGCAACGGGAGAATGCTGAAGTTTCACGCCAGAATAAAGAAGTTAAAACACTGAAGCTGTGCCTACAAAATCTGTCTCGTAACAAATTTCTGGAGGATGATCCGGGTACAGACTATCTGGTAAAAGAAGCCAATCAGTCCCAGCCAAACCGCAAGTTCTGTTCGTAAAACCGTTCAGTTTAATGTCATGGGTCGGGGAAGCCAAGGCAGAACTTTCTAAGCCGCCTAACTTTCAATGTGGGGCTTGCTTAAGGCGATCACCATAACCAACCCTTCTGCTAGCTCTATTATGTTTTCTTTCCTTGTGCCGCTCAATTTAATTTCTTAATGTTCCCGTCAACCTTTGCGTTGATTTGTTTTTAGCTCATAGATTCAAAAGAATTAAATACACTTGCAAATCGAGGCAGATAAATCCTGTAGTTCGGCGAGTAGATGGGTGATTACGCGAAGTAAGGCGAAATTGACGTCCACGCTAGAACATCTAGGGTTCCACAATCACTTCAGATTAGTGACGGGGTGTGCAGAAATACAATTAGTCACGGAGGGCCAGAGTCAACCCAAAATTAAATATCTTTATCTCACGTGGGCTCGACACAAAACGTTCAATTAGTTTCAGATAAAGAGTCCTTTAGGTTTTGATCACGGGCAGCAAACTTCGGATCTTCCATTAAACTAAATTTTAATCATGGACCCAGGGTAGATTGCTAAGTTGCTTTCAGACCATACAAAAGAATTAGTAGGCCACTTTGATGCACAACTGGTGACTTTTACAACTGTGCGAACTTTGCAAGGAGGTGTGACTGTCAATCAAATTCACACATGCTGATTGGCGGATAGTTTTTAAAAAAACTTTGTTAGGTAGCACTGTAAATAAAGTTGTTGTTATTATTATTATTATTATTATTATTATTATTATTATTATTATTATTATTATTAAACACCCTATGGCACAGGGAACCCAATTAGGATCTCTTCTATTTGGTCCAATTGATGGTGTTCCAGATGTAATCTTCCAGCAGATCGACGGGGATATGATACGTGACGCAGCCCTTAGAACCAAGGGCTCGGGGGTCCCTCGGGCGTAGATGCAAATGGCTTTAGAAGACTGCTGGCGTGCAAATCATTCAAGACGCAAGGTACAAACCTGCGCAATGCGATTGCTACAATGGCTAGGCGACTATGCACGGAATTAATAGACCCTCACAGCATTGAGGCCTTACTTGCAAATCGACTGATCCCACTGGATAAGGGCGAGGGCGCAGTCAGGCCGATCGGCGTGGGCGAAGTGCTTCGGAGAATCATTGGAAAGTGTGTGATGAGAGTGTCAAAGCCTGACGTCATCGAGGCAAGCGGGTCACTTTAAGTGTGTGCTGGCCAGAAAAGCGGAAGCGAAGCCGCAATTCACGCCATGCGCACAATATTCAATGCTGATGAGACCGACGCAGTTCTCCTCATTGACGCCTCAAACGCGTTCAACGCCCTCAATAGAGCTACAGCGCTGCATAACATTCGAGTGCTATGCCCAGTGATAGCAACCTACGCGATAAATACTTATAGACGTCCAGCGAGACTGTTTATCACGGTTGAGAAGAAATTAACTCTGCAGAAGGCACCACACAAGGCGACCCCCTGGCAATGAGCCTTTATGCAATAAGTCTACAACCGCTGATAACTGGTTTACAGCTCACAAGCTCAGCTAAGCAGTGCTGGTTCGCGGACGATGCCACGGGTGCTGGCTCACTTGTGGAGTTGAAGAAATGGTGGGATGAGCTGAACAACTTAGGCCCCGACTTGGGATATTATCCTAACGCAAGCAAGTGCTGGCTAATTATCAAGCCTG
>NW_027179775.1:342500-345000 GCF_036669935.1 Montipora foliosa
TTTCATAAGATGTCTTGTGACATAATTTGCACCACTTACTTTTTACAGCTAAGTCAATTCTGCCAAATGCAGTGTTCTCACAACTCCTTGACAAGGATAAAAAGTAACCTGTGAATCTCCCTCGTCTTCCTCCTCCACATCTTCATCATCATCCTCGTATATTATGATCATCATCAACATTATCAACATCAGATAACTCATGATGATCGTCATCAGCATCATTATCAGAGCTTCCGATCCATCATCTTCAGCATCATTGCAGCTGCGAAGATCGGTACACTTAAATCCCGCTTCGCGACATTGACATCGACTACTAGAACCTTGTTTCTTAATTAGATGGAGAATTGCATTGGTCTTTAACATTGGTAATAAGTGCCTTAGGCTGGTACAGCAAGCAGACTAATTTCTCAATTCCGGCAGTGGTCTTTCCTGTGGGTTGCGTGATATTACCCAGATCTGCAAGTGCGGTTACACTAGTCACATCAGCTTCTGGGAATGGTTTCCAACACCATAGCTTCCGAAAGAGACAAATGATCCTCGCGATTATCTGGAAAATTGAAGCAATTGTCTCATGTTGACAATTCAGGTGTCTCCATTTGCATTCGAGCCCATGACCTGGGCGATGCTAATTTAATGCTCCACCTCTCCGCCAGTATATCGATTTTGATGTTGACTGAGCCGAGAGTAATTAGCGCCGGTGTTGCGTGTTGCACGTTCTTAGGTGTGCAGTTAGTCCAGCCTTGGATCTACGCAAGCAGTTTGACCTAGCTAGTGCACTTTACGGAAAGCAGTTGTTGTAGTAGACCATCACCGCCATGTTTTATGACTTCAGCTGGTATGCCATCTAGACCAGGCGCTTTACCAATGTTAGCAGCTTTTACAGCTTTCCTTAGTTCTTCCATGGTAATTGGATCATTCAAATGCACAATTGTCTCTCGAACAGGTAGGTGGTCATTTGCATCATTGTCTACGTTGCCTTCGCTTCTTGATTCAGCAGTTGGTAAAATGCTCTTTCCATCTGTCTGATATTTCTTTCATGTCTGTAAATAGCTGAGTTCAATCTGCATTCTTAACCGGGGCAACAGTGTTCGTTTTGGGGCCGTACACAATTTTAAGGTAATTCCCTAGAAAATGACGTCCTATCCATATTTTTGTCAAACTTGGCAAACTTGATATTTATGCACAGGATATTTTAAAAACGCAGTAAATAGATGGGGTCACCGTGTTTGTTTTCGTGCTGCATGCCCTTTATTTTTCGGAATTACGCGAGAAGCGTTTGAAACTTGATCAACCGGAAAATTGTTGTTAAATAGCAAAATTTACTGAATATTACTAAAAACTTGAGCCTACTTGTTTGTCTGGGACAAACTCTTTCAGTGAGGTGATTTCAAATTGCTCGAGCTTGCAAAAAATATTTGAGGAAATTGGGCCGCAATATCATCACCTCATACTTAGTGTCTGGCTCCACATGCAGTTTTCACTTCATTTATATATAAATACTACAACTTCTACTGTCCAACTTTTTTTCGTTAAAATATGTTTTCCGTGTACCTATTACAAGCGCATAACACCATTAAAAGAGGGACTCGCCGCGCTCGTTCAGGAGAATAGCAAATTCCTTGACAGGTTAAGCTCGGTGTCAGTGAAAATAAGCAATTTTCTATCAAAGGCGCTCCAAACTAGGGGGGTCTCGGGGCATGCTCCACCTGAAAAGTTTGAAATTTAGGGTCTCGGGAATGCCATTTCCGACTATTTTCGAGAGACATTTCAATAAATAAATACGAGGGAAAATGCAGTAGTGTGTTGTTTATTTTACCTATATGTCGAGTTTTCCCTGCAGCAAGCTACAACACAAGCAGAGGGTTTACAGAAGGCATGACGTCGAAAACTCTGTTATAATATCATCATCTTCATCATAGTCATATTTCTCTAAAAAATAACCGGGAACTGGGCAACTGGTGATACGACTGACACTGTGTGGGGCCTCGAAGGGTAGAGTTTTTTTTTTTTTTTCTTTTTTCGCTTTCATCCACTACTACGTTTCTTGTCGTTAAGGCCTGGCTAAAAGGGTCCAGCATGTTAGTGCAACATCATCCAACATTGTTGAATCCAACATGTTGCACTCGTTTGGCCACCATGTTTCAGTTTTTTTTTTTTTCCTTTCATAATTCCCTATATTTCTTTTAGTGCAAATGGAAAACTGAAACCAGAAAAATTAAATTTGTTTAATTTTTAAGCTCTGTACTTGTCAGTCTCCTCGTTTTCAGTAACCTCCTGTTCTAGGACGCCAGCTAAACCAACAATAAACTGATTAAGTTGACCTGAGCTAGATTTGCTCTTTTTTGCCGAGGGCTCCCCTTCAGCTTCGCCGTTCTCTTCGCCCACGTCGTCTTCGACCTGTCTCTCTCTCTCTCCCCAGACTCCTCTCTTTCAAGGGGGCATCGTAAGCTGTTTTAGGTCGTTAACAACGGGCGTTAAACTATTGATAACATGCGTCAGC